>NC_140947.1:153947792-153952792 GCF_014529385.1 Adiantum capillus-veneris
ATATTCACAATTAATTTTGTAATGCGAAAGATGTGTGGAGTTTAGCTTCACAATCTCTCTCTCTCTCTCTCTCTCTCTCTCTCTCTCTCATTGTCTCTCTTTCTCTCCATCTTCTTTCTATCATTGCGGAGAGAGGGAGGCAGAGCAAATAAAACTTACACAATTGCAACAATATCTGACATGTTCATTTGCTCCAACAAATAGAGATTTACATATCAAAAAGAGGTTTTAGTTGCAAATCTTGAGATTTAAGATACAAAAAGAGCTCATTATTGTTTGGAAGATTTAATTTAGATCATGGGATGGCTCCCCTAAAAGATCAAATACGCAAAATTTTGAATTGTCGAATGAATCGCTTGGATCAGCATTGCATATCTCTTCTTTGACTACAGGCCCACATCTTGCCTCGTACCATGCCAACTTTATTTCTAGCTCTACTATACGAGCGTGTAGCATTGCTGGGGTCTCTCCTTGACTTGCCAAATCCATGCCTTGGGTTGCGAGCTGCTCAATGACTGTTGTTTCTTTGGGTTAACATGTGTAACGCCTTTCGTGAGGATGAATCTTCTCGGTCGGGCGTCCTTTGTCAACACCTCTTGTAGTGGGACGATCATTTCAATCTACTTTGAGCCATAATACATAATAACAATAGCATTGTTTGCACAAAGTAAATAACCACTTGATTATTTGGTGGCGATCTGTTGGATAAATCTGAAAAGCATATTTCTTGCGAGTAGAGTGTGTTGCAAATCTAAAACTTTCAAGAGAGAAGATGCCTTGGCATTTCCTCTAACTCGAAACAATGTATTGCGTACAAAATGATTTTGGCACAACTGCATGCATTGCCTGTAATTTAGTGGCTCCCCTTGAAGTTCTGATTCGTCCTCTTGTGAGACAGCCAAAGCGCTAAGATCTTCTCGAGACACTCAAATCTCTTCCTCTTTGTAAATTTGTTGTGCCAATGAGTGATTAAGCAAAGGATTATCAGGCTGCTGTGCATTCTGGTCGAAAGAAATATCTTTCATATTTGAAATACAAAACAATAAACTTTAATGAGTGAAGTCTATATGCACTTATAAAAGAGAGATGGTTTAAAGGATTTTGGCGATCCAACGTGAAATACTTCAAACCCTAACTTGAAGAGCTTTAAAGACTTAACTGGAAATACGATTAACGATCTAGTCTAAAATAACACAACACATTGCACACAATCAATTGCAAAAATATTGTTACTAGTTTAATCATCAACAGGCCTCAAGCCAGATTTGGTTACAACATTATAGGCTCCATTCAAACAAAGGCTTAAATCCCATAATTTAGGCCTATCTAAGGGTTTGGGAAATTTTCCACTAGGAAGATGTTTGTTTATATTTCACAAAAATTCGCGCTTGGAAACCTCGGATCTGGAATACACACAATCAAGCGTTAAGAATATACAATAGACTATATATATCAGATGCTTTGGTGAAAGGAGGAGGATTGGTGTTGATATTTTCAAGGGCAGTCCATGGATAATCTCGCTCAAATTGAGCTATAGTTTGAGGGTTGAGATTCGGGAGCTCAAGAAATGTTACCAAAGTGCTAGATGGTGTATTTTGTCCCGGAACCGCGATCCCAGCATACCCTCCTTGCTTGCCAAAATGTAGTAGAATATCTCTAGTGTGTAAGTCGTGAATGAAATCGTGACTATGCACGAATTTCATTGTCTACAAAAGAGCATTGCAGATCGGCAAAATGTTGTCTATGAACTGTTGTACAGTTCCAGATGTGTGCTGAAACTCTTTGATTGCAGACTTGCTTCCATCATGATGATAGGCTTGAATCCACTACTCAAGGTGACCTCCATTCCAAAGCTTGAAGATCAACATGGGCCTTTTGCTATAACAAACAAGAGCACGGGGCAATATCATACCACGGTGCTGGAAAATAGTAGTTATTGCTTTCTCTAGCACTATTTTTAAAGTCGCATAGATCTTTGCCGCATAGACAGGATATTTGAAGAGGGCATGGGCCATTGAAACTTGTTTCACATTTGCAAAACTTCCTTCACCTAATTGGGGTGCTTGCAAGTGAAAGATAGAATGGTCCCCAAGTAAGTGTAGGGTAGGAGGACATGTAGTATCATCCAGGTGTAAATCTAAGGGCTTGGCTCTTGAAGGAGGAAGCACATCCTCCTCTGTCCTAGGATGTTTAGAAGAGCCTTTGACCTTATCCTTGCTCTTCAATTCTGAATGTAGCTGTGACACGAGTTGCATTTGCTCTTTAATTCCAAGTTTGGCTTTGATTTTTGAATGAACCGTACTCTCAAAGCTTCTAGTGACTTGGCCCAGTAATTGCTTTTTACTTTGTTGTGCATTACTCTATTAGTGCGCAGAGCTGGGTCAAATGAAATAGGGAATACACTGCACAGTTTTAGCCAGCATTGCTCCACAAGTTCAATCACAAAATCATCGAACTTTGTCTGAAGTGGATCAAATGTCTGACGCAAATGATTGTCTGAAGCTCCATAAAGAGATAAAATTAGAGCATCACAAATGATTTTGCGATGCTGACGTGTTAACTTTGTCCCTACCATGAATGAAGCCTAAAAATGCATGAAGCAAATAAAATTAAGGTGGATCTAAAATATATATAACTTTTGACTTATATAATTGTAAATAGAAAAATATTTCATGAACAATAACAACAACCATCAACGAAAGATCTAAAAATACATAACCCCTCCCTGCAGGTGACACAATGGTCAGCAACAAGAGTCAAAGACAAGAAATTTATTAAATCCAATTAACCTACAGTGCGATGCGATGGTCAGCAACACCCAGGAGCAAAGGATGTAAGATACCTAACCCCTCTTTGCAGTGCGATGCGGTGGTCAACAAAAACCAGAGATGGGGAATCTATTGAATCCAATCTTCTTGCAGTGCGACACGATGGTCAACAACATCAGCCAAGAAAAAAGGATTTAAAATACCTAATGATGGTCAGCAATAACCAGAGATAGGGAATCTATTAAATCCAATCTTCTTGTAGTGCGACAAGATGGTCAGCAATAGCCAAGAACAAAGGATTTAAAAACCCTAAACCTCTTCTTGTAGTGCGACATGGTGATCAACAACAACCAGAGACAAAAAATCTAGTAAATCTAATCTTCATGCAGTGCGACATGATGGTCAACAATAGCCAAGAACGAAGGATTTTAAAAACCCTAAACCCCTCCGTGTAGTGTGACATCATGGTCAGCAACAACCAGAGATGAGGAATCTATTAAATCCAATCTTCTTGCAGTGCGACACGATGGTCAACAACCAAGAACAAAGGATTTAAAAACCCTAAACCCCTCTCTACAGTGTGACACGGTGGTCAGCAACAGACATAGTATATTAAACCTAATGTTTTTGCAGTGCAACATAGTGTCATAAAAAACCAGGAAGAAAGGATGTAAGATAGCTAACCCCTCCTTGCAGTGCGATCGTGTGGTCAACAATAACCAAAGATGGAAAATCTAATTGCACATTCTAAACTACTCCTTGCACTACGACATGGAGGTCAGCATCAGTCAAGGACGAAGCGTCTAAAGTCTAAACCCCCCTTGCAATGTGTCACGAGGATCAACACAGCGAAGGAAAAATGTGTCTAAAGTCTGTGTGTGTGTGTGTGTCTGTGTGCAGTGTGATACGTGGGTCAACACAACCAAAGAGGGTGTACGAATCCCAACAAATTGCGTGGTGGCATGGAAGCATATAGACGACACACGGCCGGATTTTGCCAAGGAAGCTCAAAATTTGCGCCTCGGCCTGGCTATGGATGGCGTAAATCCATTTGGTCAAAGGTCGACATCTTATAGTGTATGGCCGGTTGTCATTGTCAACTACAACATTCCTTCGCGGTTGGCGACCAAGAAGGGGCACCTATTTCTAAGCTTGATTGTGTCGGGGTGGTATAAAGGGAAGAATATGAATGTGTATCTTCGTCCACTATTGGAAGAGCTACAACAATTGTGGATTGGCATAGAAGTGGTGGATATGAGCCGACACACAAGCTTGCGAAGTTTGTGCAATGGATCTCGTAGAAGGAGATTGATGTAGGTTTCATACTATCCGCCAAACTAAATGATGCAAAGGTTGTTTGGATGTTCGAGAAACACTTTCCTACTACCATGCTAACCATTCAAGTGCATCTTCTTGTTCACATAGTTGATGAGGTCAAGATAGCAGACACAATGCATTCTAGATGGATATTCTTTTTAGAACGTTTCATGAAAATGCTCAAGGGATATATCATCAGAAGGCACGTCCGGAGGGTAGGATGACAGAGGGTTGGATGGTTTTAGAGTCCCTTGTTTACATTGGAGAGTGGCTCTTTGGAGTTGATCGTGCTCGAGATACACTTTGGCGCATTATAGATGATGAGCACATATCTGGGATTGTGATGTGCAATCTCGGTTAGCAGTTATTTGCTTTGTGTTGAACTATGCTTACACTTAGAAGTAACTTAAGTTAGATAGTTAAAGCTAGTAGCTACTTGTTTTGTGTTAAACTATGTTCACACCTCGAACTAACTTAGGTTAGATTTATCTAATGATTGTTTGCCATGTGTAGAGCAATACTCACACAGCAGGCAATTTAGGCAGATTAAATAATAATCTCTTGCATTGTGTAGAGGTATTCTCCAACCTAGCAGAGATTTAGATCAGTTGTGAATTATGATTGCTTGCCATGTGTAGAGCTACACTCAGGTAGGATTTTTAAAGATATCTTGCTTTGTGTAGAGTTTACTCACACTTGGAAGTCCTTGAGATAGATTAAACGATTTATTTATCATGATTAAGGTATAGAGTGAAAGCTCACACTTGTTTTTTTTTGTTAGTATTTAAAATTTAACGAGGTTGAAAATTTATGGTTTTTTGAAAAAGATAGCGAATAAAATAATGTAAATGGTATGAGAGTTTGATTTTAGATGTGTACTTAGTAAGTATTGTTGTTTGAGTTTGCACACGGTGA
>NC_140947.1:153955292-154250292 GCF_014529385.1 Adiantum capillus-veneris
TTGATCAACAATGGCTGCTTGAACTCCATCTTAAGTGGACACAGGCATTTGTTGCATGTGGAATTCCTTCTAATGTCATTTAAAATTCTATCTTCAAAGATGCTTTAATGAGCACAACGAAGAAGGGTTTTGTGGCACTTGATTATAATAAGATGTGTAGAGAATATTTAGATAAAGTGAAAGCTACATTAGAGAACATTTTAAATTTCGCAACTCTTGATTATGTGCTAGAGTATGGATGCACAATCACTCTAGATGGTTGGACAAATTGTCAAAAGAAACCATTGATTAATGTGATGTTGATTTGTCCAAGAGGATCCATCTTTCTTGAAGCAATTGACACATCCCTGAAAGAGAAAACTAGTGGATATCTTGCAGGTGTATATGAGCATTTGATTAGAAGAGCAGGAAGACCTAAAAATGTGATGGCCATTGTCATAGAGAATGCATCTAACTACAAAGCAGTTGGAAAAGCAATTGAAGCAAAGTATTCAGAGATTACATGGGCTCCATGTGCTGCCCACACTTCGAATGTGCTCTTGAAGGAATTTGGAAAAGTTCCTTCTATTAAGCAAACTCTTCTAGATGCAAACCACTTGGTGAAGTTTATAAGAGATCATTCATTTTCTTAGCTCTGTTTAGAACAAAGTCCCGAACAAAAAAGAAGGAATGTTTGGGGATCCTTGGCATATAGATGCTATCAAGACGATGAGTGCACCGGTTTGGTGGAAAGAGCATGGTGGAGAAAAAGTGGAACTTCAACATGTGGCTATGAGAGTATTGTCTCTGTTTGCCTCAAGTGGTAGCTATAAAAGAATTTGGTCTTCACTTTCTTTTGTGCATACTAAAAAATGAAATTGATTAAGTCCTAAATGAGCTGCGAACTTGGTGTATGTATTTTGCAACATGCGACTTATGCATAAGACAACAAAGTTAGCCACACGTGCCATTGAAAAAAGTTTTGGACGCTTTTAAACACACAAAGCAATTGCAAATGAGCTCAACTCCGATGACGAAATGGAATGGAATGTTTAGATATCAAAGAATTGATGACATGGTGCTTGTGATTGAGGGGATGGATGATCTATAAAGCTTGTACTATATTCACAATTAATTTTGTAATGCGAAAGATGTGTGGAGTTTAGCTTCACAATCTCTCTCTCTCTCTCTCTCTCTCTCTCTCTCTCATTGTCTCTCTTTCTCTCCATCTTCTTTCTATCATTGCGGAGAGAGGGAGGCAGAGCAAATAAAACTTACACAATTGCAACAATATCTGACATGTTCATTTGCTCCAACAAATAGAGATTTACATATCAAAAAGAGGTTTTAGTTGCAAATCTTGAGATTTAAGATACAAAAAGAGCTCATTATTGTTTGGAAGATTTAATTTAGATCATGGGATGGCTCCCCTAAAAGATCAAATACGCAAAATTTTGAATTGTCGAATGAATCGCTTGGATCAGCATTGCATATCTCTTCTTTGACTACAGGCCCACATCTTGCCTCGTACCATGCCAACTTTATTTCTAGCTCTACTATACGAGCGTGTAGCATTGCTGGGGTCTCTCCTTGACTTGCCAAATCCATGCCTTGGGTTGCGAGCTGCTCAATGACTGTTGTTTCTTTGGGTTAACATGTGTAACGCCTTTCGTGAGGATGAATCTTCTCGGTCGGGCGTCCTTTGTCAACACCTCTTGTAGTGGGACGATCATTTCAATCTACTTTGAGCCATAATACATAATAACAATAGCATTGTTTGCACAAAGTAAATAACCACTTGATTATTTGGTGGCGATCTGTTGGATAAATCTGAAAAGCATATTTCTTGCGAGTAGAGTGTGTTGCAAATCTAAAACTTTCAAGAGAGAAGATGCCTTGGCATTTCCTCTAACTCGAAACAATGTATTGCGTACAAAATGATTTTGGCACAACTGCATGCATTGCCTATAATTTAGTGGCTCCCCTTGAAGTTCTGATTCGTCCTCTTGTGAGACAGCCAAAGCGCTAAGATCTTCTCGAGACACTCAAATCTCTTCCTCTTTGTAAATTTGTTGTGCCAATGAGTGATTAAGCAAAGGATTATCAGGCTGCTGTGCATTCTGGTCGAAAGAAATATCTTTCATATTTGAAATACAAAACAATAAACTTTAATGAGTGAAGTCTATATGCACTTAGAAAAGAGAGATGGTTTAAAGGATTTTGGCGATCCAACGTGAAATACTTCAAACCCTAACTTGAAGAGCTTTAAAGACTTAGCCGGAAATACGATTAACGATCTAGTCTAAAATAACACAACACATTGCACACAATCCATTGCAAAAATATTGTTACTAGTTTAATCATCAACAGGCCTCAAGCCAGATTTGGTTACAACATTATAGGCTCCATTCAAACAAAGGCTTAAATCCCATAATTTAGGCCTATCTAAGGGTTTGGGAAATTTTCCACTAGGAAGATGTTTGTTTATATTTCACAAAAATTCGCGCTTGGAAACCTCGGATCTGGAATACACACAATCAAGCGTTAAGAATATACAATAGACTATATATATCAGATGCTTTGGTGAAAGGAGGAGGATTGGTGTTGATATTTTCAAGGGCAGTCCATGGATAATCTCGCTCAAATTGAGCTATAGTTTGAGGGTTGAGATTCGGGAGCTCAAGAAATGTTACCAAAGTGCTAGATGGTGTATTTTGTCCCGGAACCGCGATCCCAACATACCCTCCTTGCTTGCCAAAATGTAGTAGAATATCTCTAGTGTGTAAGTCGTGAATGAAATCGTGACTATGCACGAATTTCATTGTCTACAAAAGAGCATTGCAGATCGGCAAAATGTTGTCTATGAACTGTTGTACAGTTCCAGATGTGTGCTGAAACTCTTTGATTGCAGACTTGCTTCCATCATGATGATAGGCTTGAATCCACTACTCAAGGTGACCTCCATTCCAAAGCTTGAAGATCAACATGGGCCTTTTGCTATAACAAACAAGAGCACGGGGCAATATCATACCACGGTGCTGGAAAATAGTAGCTATTGCTTTCTCTAGCACTATTTTTAAAGTCGCATAGATCTTTGCCGCATAGACAGGATATTTGAAGAGGGCATGGGCCATTGAAACTTGTTTCACATTTGCAAAACTTCCTTCACCTAATTGGGGTGCTTGCAAGTGAAAGATAGAATGGTCCCCAAGTAAGTGTAGGGTAGGAGGACATGTAGTATCATCCAGGTGTAAATCTAAGGGCTTGGCTCTTGAAGGAGGAAGCACATCCTCTTCTGTCCTAGGATGTTTAGAAGAGCCTTTGACCTTATCCTTGCTCTTCAATTCTGAATGTAGCTGTGACACAAGTTGCATTTGCTCTTTAATTCCAAGTTTGGCTTTGATTTTTGGATGAACCGTACTCTCAAAGCTTCTAGTGACTTGGCCCAGTAATTGCTTTTTACTTTGTTGTGCATTACTCTATTAGTGCGCAGAGCTGGGTCAAATGAAATAGGGAATACACTGCACAGTTTTAGCCAGCACTGCTCTACAAGTTCAATCACAAAATCATCGAACTTTGTCTGAAGTGGATCAAATGTCTGACGCAAATGATTGTCTGAAGCTCCATAAAGAGATAAAATTAGAGCATCACAAATGATTTTGCGATGCTGACGTGTTAACTTTGTCCCTACCATGAATGAAGCCTAAAAATGCATGAAGCAAATAAAATTAAGGTGGATCTAAAATATATATAACTTTTGACTTATATAATTGTAAATAGAAAAATATTTCATGAACAATAACAACAACCATCAACGAAAGATCTAAAAATACATAACCCCTCCCTGCAGGTGACACAATGGTCAGCAACAAGAGTCAAAGACAAGAAATTTATTAAATCCAATTAACCTACAGTGCGATGCGATGGTCAGCAACACCCAGGAGCAAAGGATGTAAGATACCTAACCCCTCTTTGCAGTGCGATGCGGTGGTCAACAAAAACCAGAGATGGGGAATCTATTGAATCCAATCTTCTTGCAGTGCGACACGATGGTCAACAACATCAGCCAAGAAAAAAGGATTTAAAATACCTAATGATGGTCAGCAATAACTAGAGATAGGGAATCTATTAAATCCAATCTTCTTGTAGTGCGACAAGATGGTCAGCAATAGCCAAGAACAAAGGATTTAAAAACCCTAAACCTCTTCTTGTAGTGCGACATGGTGATCAACAACAACCAGAGACAAAAAATCTAGTAAATCTAATCTTCATGCAGTGCGACGCGATGGTCAACAATAGCCAAGAACGAAGGATTTTAAAAACCCTAAACCCCTCCGTGTAGTGTGACATCATGGTCAGCAACAACCAGAGATGAGGAATCTATTAAATCCAATCTTCTTGCAGTGCGACACGATGGTCAACAACCAAGAACAAAGGATTTAAAAACCCTAAACCCCTCTCTACAGTGTGACACGGTGGTCAGCAACAGACAGAGTATATTAAACCTAATGTTTTTGCAGTGCAACATAGTGCCATAAAAAACCAGGAAGAAAGGATGTAAGATAGCTAACCCCTCCTTGCAGTGCAATCGTGTGGTCAACAATAACCAAAGATGGAAAATCTAATTGCACATTCTAAACTACTCCTTGCACTGCGACATGGAGGTCAGCATCTGTCAAGGACGAAGTGTCTAAAGTCTAAACCCCCCTTGCAGTGTGTCACGAGGATCAACACAGCGAAGGAAACATGTGTCTAAAGTCTCTCTCTCTCTCTCTCTCTCTGTGCAGTGTGATACGTGGGTCAACACAACCAAAGAGGGTGTACGAATCCTTCCAAATTGCGTGGTGGCATGGAAGCATATAGACGACACACGGCCGGATTTTGCCAAGGAAGCTCAAAATTTGCGCCTCGGCCTGGCTATGGATGGCGTAAATCCATTTGGTCAAAGGTCGACATCTTACAGTGTATGGCCGGTTGTCATTGTGAACTACAACATTCCTTTGCGGTTGGCGACCAAGAAGGGGCACCTATTTCTAAGCTTGATTGTGTCATGGTGGTATAAAGGGAAGAACATGAATGTGTATCTTCGTCCACTATTGGAAGAGCTACAACAATTGTGGATTGGCATAGAAGTGGTGGATATGAGCCGACACACAAGCTTGCGAAGTTTGTGCAATGGATCTCGTAGAAGGAGATTGATGTAGGTTCCATACCATCCGCCAAACTAAATGATGCAAAGGTTGTTTGGATATTCGAGAAACACTTTCCTACTGCCATGCTAACCATTCAAGTGCATCTTCTTGTTCACATAGTTGATGAGGTCAAGATAGCAGACACAATGCATTCTAGATGGATATTCCTTTTAGAATGTTTCATGAAAATGCTCAAGGGATATATCATTAGAAGGCACGTCCGGAGGGTAGGATGGTTTTAGAGTCCCTTGTTTACATTGGAGAGTGGCTCTTTGGAGTTGATCGTGCTCGAGATACACTTTGGCGCATTATAGATGATGAGCGCATATCTGGGATTGTGATGTGCAATCTCGGTGCTGAAAAGAAAATGACGAAAGATCTAGAGGCTAACATCTATCGATTTTGCATGCTTTACAATCGAGTGATGCAAAAGTGGATTTCACAGTACAAGGATGCAAAGTAAGAGAAACTAAGGGCACAAATCGAGTGGAGACAAGGAAGACAACCATCGATGCATTATCCGGTGGGACTTGAGAGCCTACCAACATTCATGAGCTTCAGATGGTTGCACAACCAATTGAAAAGCGCACAACAGCGCGGCGAATAGGTGACCGAGGAGGAGTGGGAGTACTCGTGGGGGTGAAGTCCCAAGGTATGTTTGTAATGTTTGACTCGTGGCTTTCTAGATGTTAGGACGGCCACTCATAACTGTTGTTGGTTGTAGTATAAGTCATACACGGAAGCAAGGTGTAAAGGTTGACTTTCAGGGTGGAACGGATTGACAAAAATCATTTTACACAAGATTGTGGAATCATGGCAAAATTCAAACAATCTAGTCGACGACAGTCCTTTGATGCAAATCCTTTGATACAGATCTTGTGGTGGCGGAACTTACTTACTTCAGTACGCTACAAGAAATTTTGAGGATAGACTATAAAGGATTTTTGGTGGACTTGTTTGACGTGCAATGGTTCAAGATAAACATGAAGGGTTGCAATGCTATTGTGCGTAGAGAAGAGTCAGGTTTCCTTGAGGTGGACTCAACCAAAAATAGGACCAACCTTCGAGACACTTTCGTACTACCCGAGCATTGTCAACAAGTAAGTCTGTGAATATTTAACATCCATCTGTAGAGATTTGATGGTATGGAAGCACTCGTGTAATTAAGTTATGTGGCTCTTGCAGGTGGTATTCCATCCTACAAAGTCCGCACCAAATTGGTGGTATGTCATTGAGGTAGCCCCTCGGAGTGTACATATATATGAGGACTACAATTTGCCAATCACCTTGGCATATATAGAGGAGATCGGAGAGGATGCTAATTTGGAAGCTGCTGATGTGGTGCCAAACGAGCGTGGTGCTGCTACTCTCTATGGGATGCATGCAGAGGACCTACGAAATAAAACGGAGAACATTTGTCTATATGAAGAGCTCTATATAGACATAGGGAGTTATGCTGAGTTATGCGAGGATGAGAGAGAGACCTCTTTAAGCCATAGACATTGTATCTGAGCAATTTTTCTCCCTTTTGTCATATATATTGTATTCACATGCAGTTTTTTCCATTCTTGTCTCTATGCTAAACTGGGGAAAGTTGAACCAAATTATAACTTATTTGGATTTTCTTCTCCATTCATCATTAAGATGTGTTCTTGCATTTAATGCAGGTATGGATGATGATCAATTTCTTACTTTCTTGGACCTCGAGCAAAGGAGGTGGTATAAGGGCTACCACAGCTCCGGCTCATAGTCGCATCGTTCCACTCCTTGAGAGTCTGTGTCTGCTTTGGAGCGATCAACGTGCTCCAAGAGTTTGATGTCAACTAGTGATCTACACACTCCTTTAGGAATCGACGCTCTAGTGGTGGGAGTGCTTGCTGTGGAGGAGGCGCCGCTTATACTTCCACACCTCCTCATAGCCGTCGAGGCTCCTTACCTCCCCCTTCTTTACCCGCCCCCACACCAGCCAAGACGTTGTCGTTTACTCCAGGTTTTGCACGGCTATTGGCTGTTCTTGGCTACACACCACTTGCTACTCCTCCGAGACTCACCCCACCCGATACTCCTCGCCTCGAGGGCGAGACCCCAGTGGAGACGCATGTAAACCTTACCCCCATCAAGACGTTAATCGAGATCCCTATTGAGATGCCTGTAGCAACACCCAGGTTCACGCTTCACAGGCGAGAGGGCTTGCCATACTCGGTCAACATCAGTGACAGTATCATCTTGGATGACGACGACAAGAAGGTGATCTCGCGCATGCGCGGACTTTGCTCTTAGGTGTTTTGACACTACATACTAAACACCTAGAGTCAAGTGCCAAATGAATTAAAAGACAGAGTCATCAGCATGCTGCATGACGAGTTTCTTGTGTCAAATCAAGATGAGCGCTTCAATGAAGACTTGATGAAGGTGCGGATGCACGAGTATTGTAAGCACAAGCGCTCTGAAGTGCAAAAAGTAATAAAGCATGGGTGAAGTAGGCCAGATTGACTGGCCAAAGAAGATTGGAAGAATGCAAAGCAAGCAGCACGCAAGAATCTCGACAAATGGAAGCAACAAAAGGAGACAGTCAGAGTGCGAGTAGAAGCAGGGAGCTCGCACCACTTGGGGAGCGACGGATGGATGTCATTTGAGATTGACTTTGTAAGTGTTTTTGCATTGCACTTTAGGTTTGGTAGTTATGGGTATTTGTAATTTTAAATTCTAACACAATGTTTTCTTTGTATGTTTTGAACAATGGTTGATGACTAAACGTGATCCCACATCGTACGAGCGCGAGTATGCGGGAAGAAAGGGCTTAAACGCCCTTATGGACATTTTGAGTTCTCATTCTGGCTTGGTTAGTATTTAAATTTACTCTCTTACATTTGTTGTATTTTAATAATAAGTTACAAATTAAGTTGTTTTGTAATTATATGTTTATACTTATAGAAATTCTTATTGTTTTTTTTTGGAAAATTTGATAGATACATAGTTGGGATGCGATGAGACATCATATTAGTGGACGTCAAACTAGCCGTAGCTAGATAGCACTAGTTTTTTTTTCATAGCACGTATTAGGAGATGACGTGTGTACGTCAATTTTGTAACTATTGGCCAACGATGTATTTTTCCAATAATGACGATTGTGTTGTAACTAGTACATTTTGGTCAAAGCTTAACAATCAAGTGATTTTGTCTATGATGTGTATAAATTTATCAATTTATTACTTTTTTCAATTCACTTTTGTCGATATACTTTTGTCAGCTTTGCATCTTAATTTTGGAAACTTTCTGTTCAAAACATCGCCTTGCCACTAAAAAAATTCATTCTCAGGCGTCACTATATTGGACCTGCAACGTTCCTAAGTCACTATTTGCGTCTTTATATGCATCTCTATATAGAAATACATATAGAGATGTTCTCTTTGCAATGCGTATAACGACGCTTATAGTGACGTCGATAAAAAATATATCCCTGTGTATTCTCGTCTTCGCTAAAGCCGTCACAAGTGTGAAGAACCTCTTGTAGTGACTTGTCCCCTCTTGCCTTGCATGCTAGAACGTTCCCCCACTTCTCTTGGACTCTTCTTGAAAAGTGCACACACCACACACACTTGTTAAGTTCACACAAAGCAAGTGTGTGCTACTTTAGACATGTGGGGGACTTAGCTAAGTTTAGTAAACAAAGACTAGAGTCAACTTATTAAATGAGGAAGGGCTGATCTAATCTTATTCTTTAGACTTTTCCTTTCATTTAATAAAAACCATAAACTTACCTTTAATTAATAGCTCAGGTGTAAGACCTTTGCACAAACCTTGGAGGCTTATGAAGTTGACTTGGGACTACAGCCTACCTGCTAATTTAGGAATTGCTAAATTATGATAAACTTTGTTAAAAATAAAACTCATCCTTTTAGCTTTAAAACTTTCACCTCGTGTGCAAAACCTTAAAGCACAACGCTTTGGAGGTGCCACCTAGCTGATCCCAAAACCTGCTAAATTTAGATATTTTATGACAAGTTAGAATTTAATCCTAAAGCTTTCTAGACTTCATACTTAGAGTCTAGAGAGTTATTCTAATGAGTTGAGCTTAGCACAATAACTTTCTATTTTTAGACTCCTATAATTGGTCTCAGTCATCTCGTTTGTCATGTACCTTTGATTCAAGGCTGCCTCGGACACATTTATCTTTACTTCACCTGTACATATGACTGAGATAATTAATTAGCAATTATCCTTGCTCTTTTATGGACTTTTTCCTTTTGGTCCCAAGCCTTGATTGGTTGGTCCATTAGCACTTAACTAATTTTACTTAATGTCTTTCGATTTTTCCTAGACTTGTGGCCAATTTAAGGCGGAAAATACTTTTAGAAGGTTAGATTTTACTATTCATGACATTTATTGTTTAAAGTGATAGGCAACATTTGCAATGATAGGGCTCTTATGATCTTAGTTTTAGACAAAGGTTGCAAATGGGGCTACATCGTGAGCATTGATACAAGTAAAATTTTGAGTATAGATAGTTGTATGTGTCCTTAAGAGAATTCTCTAGCCAGTAAATCTGTTGATATTTCTACTTATTTTGCTGTGTTGCGATAGTACTAGAGTGCACTCGAGTTATATCTTTGCATGCAAAGCCTTTGCCACTGAAGAAGCTAAAAAAGACCTGAAGGATCTAGTTTTCAACTCATAAATGAAAATATGTGGACCATACAAATACAACTAAACAAAGGCATGCAAAAGTGGAATACCTTTTGATAAAAAAGAAGCTATAGAGCTCCATTCTTAGCTTATAAACAACAATATACACCCACTGTCATTTAGTGATCTACAAACAAATTAATGAGGGATTAATGCCTTCCCAATGGGATGGGCCTGCTCACCAATGTGGTGTAATATATATCTACGTGCACTTGAATATAAGTACTTAAAGCAAAACCTAAGAGATAAGTTTTGTAGGGAGAAATCTAATAAGGCTTCACAAGTGCTTTTAGGTACTTTGATGATATCCTATGGTTCAATATCCTAACTTCTTCATCAATAAACACCCCACCTATCCTCCCTACCTTGTTATGATGATTTTGCTACCACCTTTGGAATCAACTATCCCACAAAAGAGAATGCCAAGAACCTTTTTTTTCAAGAAATGACTCTCTTGAGTGTTGATTAGTCACTTCATTAGTCTTTGAGACACAAATTGGGGCCAACCTGAATGTGTAGAGACATTAGATTGCTCAAATGAACATCAATTGGCTTCAGCTGCATCCATCAAATTGGATTTCCCTCTATCAAACTTGGTTGGGCTTGATTGCACCCTATTACACCCAATGGATCTCATGTGGACTTAATTATACTCATGTGGATGCAAATTTTGTTACCATACATATGCATGTGGTAGTGATGTGTGTGAACAAACTTAGGACTACCGAGGCATTTTTTTCCCTCACTAGGAGTTTTGTTTCCCTCGTGCGTTGTATATACGTCCATCACTCTAGGGCTATCTTATCTTTCATTGTGCACTAAGCAATACATACTCTTTGTTGCGTGCCTTGATCTTCTTCGTCTTCTCCAAGCCATGTGTGTTTCCCTGCAACCCTATTTCTAACATTTGGTATCAAAGCAGGTTGTGTCCTTGCAGGCTTAGTCGCCAGCACACGCCCGCTCACTTTCTCCGATTTTGGTGAGCTTTTGTGAGCATCAGTAGGTCAAAAATACTTTGGGAAATCTCAAAGAGCAGTTCTACTCAAAATTTTGATTCGGACTCATTTCGGTCTCCGTTTCCACTACAGACAGTATTACACAAGCAATATCGTCCGTTTGCGCATAATTTTGTCAGTGTCGTTTTATGCATAACGAGTCTCTTACATTCTTCTATGGGTTGTGCTACATAGCACATGTTGGTCTTGCTTTGTTTCTCCTCTTTTCGGGCAGTTTTCACATCAGTTGAGCAGGCATTTGCCATGGATGACAACAACACAGATGTGTTCAAGATGTTTGATTGATGAGGATAAATCAGATGAGGACAATTACCCAATGTGGACTTACATGATGCAACATGTTCTTGTGCCAAAGGGCATTTGGAATGTTGTGCAAGGCATTGATGTATGCCATGGTTTGATACAGGTGATGTTGAGGATGGTTGCAGGTTTTGGTGGCAGGGTTGCTGCTGCCAGAGCTATTTTGCCTACGACTGAGCAATGTCATTAGGATGTTAGAGATGCACAATCTCATGCATTGATTGTGTTAACTGTGAAGCGCACTATTCACATTTTAGCTAAACATACAAAACAAACTTGGGGTATTCTGGCTGGTCTTCATATAAGTCACAATGAGGCTAAAACTGCATTGCTGCGTAAAGATCTGGTGTCAAAGATTATGCATGAGGAAGATGAAATGAACACTTTCCTTGCTGGTAGATCAAGAGTATTCATGAGTAATTCAACAGGCAAAGTCATTTCTGACAGTTCCCTTGTGCAGACTATTCTTGATGCTTTGCCAGATTCTAACCAGACTTTTGCTAGTACTTGGAGACTTTTGCTAGTACTTGGAGACTTATGCCCAAAGGAAATCTTGGAGTTGTCAAGTTTGATGCATTATGCACATTTGCAAGAGTCACCTTCAAGAAAAAATAGGGCTAAACAACGTGTAATTGAACACGCCTTTATTTTGCTGCTCAAAGGAAAAGTGGTCACAACAATGTAGCCACTTCTTATGGTTCTTCGGTGAGTGCTAAATCACTTGTTTCCAATGCTTCTGCTCGCAACACCTTGTTAAAGAAATCTGGTGAAAAGGGCAAAAAGAAGATGCGTTGCCATTCTTGTAAAGCTAAAGATCACTTGATCAAGGAGTGTTTGAAATTGAAAATAAAAGAGGCTAATAAGAAAGAGGTTGGTTCCACTACAAGTGTAGTTATTGTAGATTATTCTGTGAAAGGAGATTGTGATGCTGATGTAGATGTAGAAGAGATGTAGAATGGGCTCAGATGGTGCACTGTGTAATCATGTTAATGTATAACGTGAGTTCAAAAGGAGGGGTTAACGTTTTAAAATGCAAAAAATTTAGGCAACTTAACAGAGATACATTAAAATAAGGGGTTTTTATATTTAATTTTGGAAAAATTATAAGGGTCATTTTATTCATTCAAACATGTTAAAAGAGGGATTTTTTAAATACCCCACGAACGCATGTTATATAGGGGGGTAGTGAACGGTGAGCTTCCGAGAGAATGGGCTTTTAGTACAGAGTGCACTTATGATCCTTCTATCCATGATGCATGTATGTCAATTGATGCAGATTTAGTGTGCACTTATGATCCTTCTATCCATGATGCATGTATGTCAGTTGCTGCAGATTCACATATGTGTTACTTTGATAGTGGTGCTACAAAGCACATTACTTCTCATCGTCACTTCTTTACTTCTCTCGAGGCTGTCCCTCATGGGAGTACAGTCACTTGTGTTAACAATGCCTCTTATCTGATCCAGGGAGTTGGAAAGATTGTGTTGACTACTACAAATCGTAGTTCTTGCACACTTGTTGAGGCACTTTATGTACCTAGGATAAAAAAAGAATCTTCTATCTATATCTGCACTTGTTAGACTTGGCCTGATTGTGAACTTTGTGGATTATGACAAATGTAAAGTTCATGATCTTAGTTTTGGTGATAAAATTGTTGCATCTAGCATTTTATGCCGCGGGCTGTATAAGCTCACTTTGTATGACAAGTGTGGACAACATTTTACAAATACAGTTGTAGATTCAAAGGCTATTTCAGATGCAAAACTTTGGCATGCATGTTTTGGTCATCTGAATTTTGCAGTTTGTTGCGTTTGCAAAAATCTGATATGGTTGATTCTTTGCCACCTCTTGAAGCACCCGAAGCATGTTTGTGAATGCTCCATCTTGGGTAAGATGCAACATTTGAAGTTTCCAAAGGATGGTTTAGTAAGGGCTACATGCAGGTTGCAACTTGTGCACAATGATGTTTGTGGGCCTATGTAAACTCCATCCTTGGGCAATTACCTTTACTTTGTGACTTTCATTGATAATTACTCTAGGCATGCATGGATGTATCCTCTTAAAGCTAAGTTGTAAGTGTTTATGTGCTTCAAGAAATTTTTGGCTATGGGTAAAAATGTATGCCCCCTCTATTCAAATCGAGGGGGGGACACTACAAGAGGCTCTTCACATTAGCGACGCTCACACAGCGACGCTCAAAAAAAAAAATCCCGGCGTCGCTATGAGCGTCGCTATGAGCGTCGCTATGAGCGTCGCAAATTTACAAAGAAATTTGCGACGCTCATAGCGACGCTCATAGCGACGCTCATAGCGACGCTCATAGCGACGCTCACTGGGGTAAAAAAAATAACCGAGCGCGCCCAAAAACTCAGATCTCAGATCTGAGTTTTTCGGCGCCCTCAAGCAAAGAGCAGGTAACGCTCTCCCTCACTCTCTCTCTCTCTCTCTCTCTCTCTCTCTCTCTCTTTTTCTTTTACACACACACACACACACACACACACACGAGGAGAGGAAGGAGAGCCAGGTATGCTCCTTCTCTCTCCTCATTCTCATGTTCCCTTCCCCTCTTTCTCTCTCCATCGCGCTCTCTCTCACACACACACACATACACACACACATATAGAGTTTTTGAGAGAGAGAGAGAGAGAGAGAGAGAGAGAGAGAGAGAGAGTGCAAAAACGCACACATACATAAACAAAGAATGCACACACACATTGAGAGAGAAAAAGAGAGAGAGAGCATGCATAAACAAAAAACGCACGCATTGAGAGAGGAAAAGAGAGAGAGAACATGCATAAACAAAAAACGCACACATTGAGAGAGGAAAAGAGAAAGAAAACATGCATACGATCCAAAAAAACGCACACACATTGAGAGAGAAAGAAAGAGAAACTAAGGGAGCGTCGTAGGAAACTAATTAAAATTAAAAGACCTAAAGATCTAGCCGACGAGGAGTTGAACTGAAGACCTATTATTCAAGAGAGAAATGGCATAATCAATCTATCATACTTGGCATGAGTGATAGAAAGGTTATACCATTTATCTCTTTTTATTGGCACACACATCCACACACGCGCACACACACAGGAAGAAGAGAGTTATAACGTCGTAGGAAACTATTTTAAAAGACGTTAAAGATTAGGTTATATGTAGACTTACATTAAATTAGATTTAGGTTTATTTTTAACTAGATTTACATTTATTTAAGCTAGATTTAGATTTATGTTATATTAGATTAGATGCGGGTCTCCATAGACTGCGATGCCTGCATGAAGCGGGTGAAGAAAGCCCTCAATGGAATATAGGGTATTGCTGCATTCACTCATAGTGGGCTCCGTCGATCCAAAAGTACTGGTGAAATGTCTTCAGAAGATAGGGAAGAAGGTGGATCTTCAGGGCGGCAAGAGTCACTACATCCCCGACACAATGACCATCTAGACAACCTCTAGTCATTAGACTTACGTTAAATTAGATTTAGCTTTATTTTTAGTTAGATTTACGTTTATTTAGATTTACGCTTATTTACGTTAGATCGAGTCCACGCAAGAATTACTTACGGTTTAGGGTTTAGAGTTAGACGAACAATGAAAAGATCTACTGTGAAAAGATGTTAAGATGAAGTGAAGTGCTACAGCTAGAGAAGAGGCAAAGGGATTTTGTCCACTACATGCAGTATCATGTAGACGTGGGTGTCTAGATTTCTTGTACCCACAAATATAGGTATTGACCAATAAAGACGAGATTATAACCCGGTGGTTCTGATCTCCGTGCACCTCTAGACCGAGGTGTGCGGGGATTGGACATGACTAGAGAATGTGAGGTAAAGAGAGAGAGAGAGAGAGAGAGAGAGAGAGAGAGAGAGATAAGATGAAGAATGCCAATAGAATATTAAATTTGTTGTCTAGGTTATAAGTTTTTTATCCTCATTATGAGTAGCGACGAGGATGTGGGACCGTCCAACCGAAACACCTATCTCTCAACGAGGGTCTTATGTCCTTGTAATCAATGCAAGCATGCTGTGCGACGGACAAGACGTGTTTCTTTGCAGCACGTTCGTGAATTTGGCGAGTTCGATCCATCTATTATAGATCGAGTTGTTGCCAATTATAACTCGTCGGACTCTGACGCTGGCCAACAAGCAGCAATCTTGCAACCCAATAGACGTATTCGCAGGCGCTTTGGTCAAGCAGCATATGTGAGGCCACAAGATGTAGCCTCTGACAGCTCGGGGGATGATCATGCAGAGCACATTCCCAACGAGGCAATGTTTGAGCCCGAGATTGATGAAATGATCGAGACGATCATGGATTCAGAAAGGCTTATCTATGATGATATGAAAAGTGAAGCCGATACATCATTGTATAATGGAGCACGTATGTCTAGATTGAAAGCACTCCTGGTTCTTCTCAACATGCAGGCAAAGTTTGGATGGAGTGACACTAGCGTCACAGCGCTTTTCAGGTGATCTATTACAATTAGTTTACTTTAATAGAACTCATGGTGTATAATGATCTGATAGATTTTTACACGACTGTATCATATTTTTATGTTGTGTAGATTGCTGAAAGAGCACATTCTACCAGCTGACAATGTGATGCCAGATTCCCGAGATGAAGCAAGAAAGATTTTGCGAAACTTGGGGATGGATTACAATTCTATCCACGCTTGTCCTAATGACTGCATTCTTTTCAGAGGGGAATACACAGACATGGAGAAGTGTCCGAAATGTGATTCCGAAAGATATCGAGTAGATCTCCACGGGACAAAAATTGCACAAAAGGTTTTGCGACATTTTCCTTTGCTTCCTCGCATCAAGCATTTCTTCGAATGTAAGTCCATGGCCGCCCTAGCATCATGGCATGAGGAGAATAAATCTTCGGATGGTGTGCTACGAATTCCTGCAGATTGCGCAGCCTGGAAACATATAGATGGAACATGGTCGGATTTTGCCAGGGAAGCTCGAAATTTGCGCTTAGGCCTGGCTATGGATGGCGTAAATCCATTTGGTCAAAGATCAACATCTTACAGTGTATGGCCCGTTGTCATCGTCAACTACAACATTCCCCCGTGGTTGACTACGAAGAAGGGGCACCTATGGCTAAGCTTGATTGTGCCAGGGCGATATAAAGTGGGGAATATGGATGTGTATCTTCGTCCACTATTGGAAGAGCTACAACAATTGTGGATTGGCATAGAGGTGGTGGATATGAGCCGACACACAGGACGACGGAATGCTTTGATAAGAGGTATTCTAATGTGGACCATGCATGACTATCCCGGGCTAACAGAATGCTCAGGTGATCTATTGACACTCCTCTCTCAGACACTGTAAATCTTGTTTTTCCCCATAGTTGATCTATTATCATGTGTATACATGCAGGGCTTCAAACAAGCGGATACAGAGCATGTGTCACATGTGGACCTAGACTGAATGCACGTAGGGCACCCTCACTGAAGAAGCAAATCTACGAAGGTCATCAAGCGTATCTTCCGGAGAATCATGTGTTACGCGACGGCTTTTTGGGAAGAGAGCCACCAAGGATGTCTGCACAAGCATGGTTAGAGCAGAAGGAGATGTGCGATGACGGATTGCCTCCAGGGATGAAGAGACTATCTCTATGGTACGAGTTACCATACTGGCCTCGACTCGTGATCAATCACTTGCTCGATCCAATGCACATATTCAAGAATGTGGGTAATCTACTATGGGACCATTTGACCGGCAAGAAAGATACTTTGGGAGCCAGAGTTGACCTTAGAAATGTGGATCGTATGGAGCAATATTGGCCGCAAACAGCGTCTGATGGATCGATAAAACTTCCTAAAGCACCATGGATTTTCACAGGAGCCCAAGAACGCAAAGTAAAAGAGGCCATTCGATCTTTGCGGACCCCCACTGGCGTAATGCACTCGCTCCGAACGTGTTTTACTAAAGAAGGAAAGCTTACCGGTTTGAAGTCACACGATTGGCATAAAATGTGTCAGGTACGTTCATAGTGGACTTTAATATCATTGCATAAAATGTGGACTTTAATATCATTGCTGCACATACTTTACAGTTTATTTTACCGGTTGCCATTGAGGGATGTTTGTCTCTCGACATCCGTAACACAATCTACAAACTTGCAAAGCTGGTGCAATGGATCTCACAAAAGGAGATCGACGTAGACTCCATACCATTCGCCAAACTAAATGCTGCGGAGCTTGTGTGCATGTTTGAGAAACATTTTCCTACTACAATGCTAACCATTCAGGTGCATCTTCTTATTCACATAGTTGATGAGGTGGAAATAGCTGGCACAGTTCATTCCAGATGGATGTTCTTCTTAGAGCGTTTCATGAAAACGCTTAAGGGATATGTGCGTCAAAAGGCACGTCCGGAGGGTAGCATGGCAGAAGGTTGGTTGGTATCAGAGTCCCTAGTGTACATTGGAGAGTGGTTAGACGGATTTGATAAATCCCGGGATACGCTATGGCGAACCATAGATGATGAGCGCATATCTGGGATTGTCATGTGCAATCTCGGTGTTGAGAAGAAGATGACGGAAGATCTAGAGGCTAAAATCAACCGATTTTGCATGCTTCACAATCCAGTGATGCAAAAGTGGATTTCACAATATGAGGATGCAAAGCAAGAGCGACAAAGGGCACGAATCGAGTGGAGACGGGGAAGACGACCACCGATGCACTATCCAGCGGTTCTGGAGAGCCTACCAACCTTCATGAGCTTAAGATGGTTGCACAACCAATTGAAAAGCGCACAACAATGCGGTGACGAAGTGACTGAAGAAGAGTGGGAGTACTCTCGGGGTTGCGCGACCAAGGTAAGTTTGCAATGTACGACTAGCAAGTGACTTTATTTATAAACGTTTGAACGGCCACTCATAATCTTTGTTCGTTGTAGTATAAGTCATACACAGCAGCATGGTGTAAAGGTCGACATTTTAGGGTGGAACGAATCGACAAAAAGCGTTTTACTCAAGATTGTGGAATCATGGCAAAATTTGAACAGTCTAGTCGACGACGTTCCTCTGATGCAGATCCCGTGGTGGCGGAACTCACTTACTTCGGCACGCTGCAAGAGATTTTGAGGATCGATTACAGAGGATTTTTTGTCGACTTGTTCGACGTGCAATGGTTCAAGATAATCATGGAGGGTCGAAACGCTACTGTGCGTAGAGGAGAGTCTGGTTTTCTTGAGGTGGATTCTACTAAGAAATGGACTGACCTAAGAGACACTTTCGTACTACCCGAGCATTGTGAACAAGTAAGTATATAAATAGTTAACATCCCCCTTTTACAAGTTATGTGCTTGAAAGCTCTCATGTAAGTTATGTGGCTCTGGCAGGTAGTATTTCATCCTACAAAGTCTACATCAAACTGGTGGTACGTCATAGAGGTAGCCCCTCGTAGTGCAAGGACGTATGAAGGCTACCATGTGCCAATCACAACGACATCAATGGAGGAGATCAGAGAAGATGCTCAATCAGAAGCCGCTGCGGTGGTGCCAGACGAGCATCAAGATGCTACTGCTCTATATGGGGTGCATGCAGAGGAGCTACAAAATGAAACAGAGGATATGTGTTTAAACGGAGAGCTCTATATAGATATAGGAAGTTATGCTGAGTTATGCGAGGATGAGAGAGAGATCTCTTAAAGCCACAAATATTGTATTTGAACAATTTTGCTCCGTGCTGTAAAAGCTCTAGCTCTTTTGATTGAAAATTCTGAGTTTTCGACTTGCCTCTTCTACCACTTGATTCATTGCGTCATTGTATTTATATGCGTCATTACGTCATTGTATTTAATGGTATTTGCGTCATTGTCTACTCTATTCATTCAATATTAAGTTTAAATATTCGTGTGTTTAATGCAGGTATGGATGATGAGGAGTTTCTTTCTTCTTTGTCACCGCAGCAGAGACAGTGGTACGTGGAGCGTCATCGCTCTGGCGCATCATCGCGCGTTCCTACACCATCCGCATCTCCCTCTCTTTCGGAGCATTCGGCGCGCTCCGAAGCTTCGGCGTCGACGAGACGAGCGTCACACTCTTCTAGACACCGGCGCTCTAGTGGTGGCGGTGGCGGTTGTTGTGGGGATTCCGCCACCGATGCCTCCACACCGCCTCGTGTTCGACGAGGCTCTTTACCCTCCCCTTCTTTGCCCGCCCCCACACCAGCCACAGCATCGCCGTCTACGCCAGGTTTTGCACGGCTGACTGTTCCTAGAAGCTACACACCTCTACCTACTCCGCCAGGAGCCACCCCACTCGACACTCCTCGCTTCGGGGCCCAGACGCCGGTGGAGACACCTGACGTCCGTACCCCCATCGACACGCCGCTAGAGACCCCTGCCGGGACACCCAGGTTCACGCGTCACCGGCCAGAGGGCTTGCCTTACTCCGTCGACATCAGCGGCGGCATCATCATGGATGATGACGGCAAGAAGGTGATCTCGCGCATGCGTGGTCTTTGCTCTCAGCTGTTTAGACACTATATACTAAACAAATGGAGTGAAGTACCAAGTGATTTAAAAAACAGAGTCATCAGCATACTTCATGATGAGTTTCCCGTTCCAACACGGGATCAGCGCTTCAATGAAGACCTGATGAAGATTCGAATGCGCGAATACTGCAAACACAAGCGTTCCGAAGTGCAAAAAGCAATCAAGAATGGGTGGAATAGGCCAGATTGGCTGGCCAAAGAAGATTGGAAGAATGCGAAGAAAGCAGCGCGCGAGAATCCCGACAAGTGGAAGCAACAAAAAGATGCAGCCAGAGCGCGAGTAGAGGCAGGGAGCTCGCACCACTTGGGGAGCGGTGGATGGGCATCATTTGAGGCCGATTTTGTAAGTCTTTTCACATTGCTCTTTATGCATGTTCGATAGTTTAGGGTTTATGAGTTTTTTAGTTCTAACATAATGAAATCTTTGTATGTTTTGACAGTGGTCGATGACAGGACGTGATCCCACACCGTACGAGCGCGAGTACGCAGGCAGGAAGGGCTTAAACGCCCTGATGGACATTCTCAGTTCTCGCAGCGGCATGGTTAGTATTACGGTTTACTCTTTTTTATTTTTTGTATTGTTTTATAAATGTCGTTATATGTTTATACTTACTGAAAACTGTCTTATTGTCTTTTTTTGCAGAATCCGACAGATACGCCGCTTGGACGCGATGAGACGTCTGATTAGACGACGTCAGTTTAGCCGTAGCTAGATAGCATTAGTTTAGGGTTTCTCATAGCTTATGTATCATGAGACGGATTTTATACGTCTTTTTGAACCATGTATATTATTACATTTGTCACCGCAATTCCTTTTGCCAATCAATTCTTTATGCCTATGATGTTGTACAATTGTCATTATTACATTTGCCAATCAATTCAGTTTGTCTATGATGTGTACAATTGTCAATTTTGCAAACAATGCGTCTTGTGGGTGATTATTTTGGGTCTATTATTTATCTTTGCACTTTTTTTAAAAAGTGAATCAAGTACAATATGGTTGATGGGTGGCAGGGCATTCAATGCCCTGTCACCAAAAAAATATTCTCTCAGGCGTCGCTATAAGCGTCGCTATTTATGGCTCTGTAGCGTCGCTATATGCGTCGCTATACTCTTCTGTGAGAGCGTCGCTATAAGCGTCGCTATACGCGTCGCTATAAGCGTCGCTATAAGCGTCGCTATATAGCGACGCCTATAGCGACGCCTATAGCGACGCATATAGCGACGCTCTCGTAGCGACGCTTTTAGCGACGCTTATAGCGACGCCGGGGGTTATAAAAACCCAGTGTATTTCCGTCGCTAAGAGCGTCACAAGAGCACATAACCTCTTGTAGTGGGAGTATATGTCTCATGAGTTTAATGCATTTCTGGCTAGTCGTGGGATAAAACACCAATGTACAATGTTGTATACACCTAAGAAAAATGGTGTTGCTAAAAGAAAAAACAAGTCGCTTACAAAAATGACACAATGTATGGTCAAGAGTCAAGCTTTACCACATTCGTTTTGGCTTGAAGCCATCATTTGTACTACTTATGTACTTAACAAGATTCCTACAAAATCTCTATAGTCTATGAATCCTTGAGGACTCCTCATGAAACATGGAGTGATAGGAAGCCATCTATTGATCACATGCGCATTTTTGGTTGTTTGGCTTATGCTTTGGTGCCACAAACACAACGCAAAAATTTGGATGATAAGGCTGTCAAATGCATTTTTGTTGGTTATAGTACTGAAAACAAAGGTTACAAGTTATACCATCCACAAATGAAGTGTATCTTGGTTTCACGTGATGTTGTGTGTGTGGAAGATTTTGTTCAGCCTTTGTTGTCATGTACTAGAGACAATAATGTAAGCTCACAAGACATTTATGACAGTTTGTTGCCTCCTTTTAGTGGTGGAAATTTGAATGTAAATTGCAATGAGGCAAATGTGCAGCCTATGGGGGTTTCAAAAAATGTTACGGATCAACCAATTTCTGACGTAGATGTACATGATGTACTTGATGTGGAAAGGACTGAGAATGAGCAGGTTAGAGGTATGCCAAAATGGATGGTGCATACTTTGTGTGACAATAGATTGGATGCACCTTAGTTTAGTCGTACTCGTTTAGGTTCTTGCTAGGTAGCTTATGCATCAAACTGTTATACTTTGATTGCTTCTAGGTTATGTGATATAGAGGAACCTTCATCTTTTGATGAAGCAAAAAATTCAAAAAATTGGATGGCTTCCATGCAATTAGAATATGATCACTTATAGAAAATGACACATGAACTTTATGTGATTTGCCTCTTGGCAAAAAGGTCATTGGTACGAAGTGGGTTTACATATTAAGCCGAATGGTGAGATTGATCGCTATAAGGCTCGATTTATTGCAAAAGGTTATGCACAATAGAAATGCATAGATTATGAAGAGACTTTTGCTCCCACTTGTCGTATGACTACCGTGCATTTTCTATGTGCATTGGAAGCTCATTTTGGATGGGATGTACATCAATCAGACATTGTTATTGCTTTCTTGAATGGTGACATATTTGAGGAAATTTATGTAACGCAGCCTCACAATTTTTTCAAGAAAGGACAATAGGACAAAGTGTGCAAATGTAAGAAAGCTTTGTATGGGTTGAAGCAGTCTTCTCATGCTTGGTATGAAAACGCTAACACTCATTTGGTCAAATGAGGCTTTCATAGCAATCTAATAGGAAGCACTTTGTAAAGCATAAAGGTGATGTACTTCTCATTGTTGTTCTATATACATGGATGATTTGTTGATCACTGGTTTGAATGAGACACATAGTGCTGAATTTAAGGCTGATTTCAATACTACTTTCGAGATGAAAGATTTGGGGTTGTTTCATCATTACTTGGGCATACATTTTAAGCAGTGTGATGGTGGTATTTCCTTGTGTCAAACATGTTACATAGAGACATTTCTATGTAAGTTTTGACTCAAGGATTGCAAGCCTATTTCCCATGGAAGCTGGTTTGAAGTTGAGTCTTCATGATGCTGGTGATTGTGCTGATGTCACTCTTTACCAAACTGTTGTTGGATGCCTTATTTATATATGCAATACCAGGCTGAATATTCAATTTGCAGTCTCATAGGTCAACAGATTTATGCATAGCCTAGGGTCTAAGCATTGGCAGACTATTAAGCAGATCTTTTGCTACTTGAGTGGCACTTTACATCTTGGGTTGTTTTATCCCAAGGGGGGATCATTGCCACCAAATTTACATGCCGTTTTGTACTTAGATTGGGCTAGTTGTTATGACACGCGAGTGTCCACGAGTGGTTTTTTTATCATGCTTGGCAGTTTATGCATATCATGGTTGAGCAAGAAGCAACCTACCGTGGCCACTTCCAGTTGTGAGGTTGAGTACACAACAGTCTTCATAGCTATGGTTGAGTGTGTATGTCTCAGACACCTTATGATTGATTTGGGTGCTGGATAGGACACTGCCAACATCATATACACTGACACTCAAAGTGCATTGATAGTTGCAAAGAGCCCAATTTTTCATGCTCGCACAAAGCACATTGAGGTGCATTATCACTATGTTAGGAAGAGACTCTCAACAAGAGAGATTAGTTTGGCTTATGTGCCAACAAAGGACACCTTGCTTATTCTTCACAAGGACATTGTTTCGTGAGGAGTTCAAAGCTTTTTGCAAAGCTTTGGGCTAACCCCCTTGTGGATTGATCATGTTCTCAGGGCATGGCACTTCTCTATACTCTATGGGCCAGCTCTTGTTCATCGCATCACTCCCATGGAAAATTTGTTACCATACATATGTGGTAGTGATGTTGAACAAACTTAGGACCGTCGGTGCATTTTTTCCTCACTAGGAGGTTTTCCCCCCATGCATTTTATATACATCCATCACTCTAGGGCTATCTTATCTTTCATTTTGCACTAAGCAATACATACTCTCTGTTGCATGGCTTGAGCTTCTTCGTCTTCTCCAAGCTATGTGTGTTTCCCTCAACCCTATTTCCAACAAATTTGTGCGGTTTAGTTCAATTAGCTAGATGGACTTAACCTTTTCTATACTAGCCTTGAGCTTTGTTTGAATTTGTTGTGTCTAATTTGGTCTTGAATGCTGGACATTCAAAACTCAATTATGCCCAATTGAGTTAAACCAAACTTCATTATCGTGTGTTTGAATGCAATGGAGTTCAACTGAGGCATTACAATGCAAATGAGTCCCATTTAAGCACTTATTTAAGCACAATCATGTAACATTAATTTCAATTAAGATGTGATAAGTGTATCCAGGTGCAGTTGAGTCCAATCAAATGCAAACGAGTATAATTGGATCCAAGTAGATCACATGAATTGAATTTAAAAACTAAATTGGACCATTGCAATGTTCATGAGGCCTCAATTGTGTGCATTTTCAAGCAACTAGGTCTAATCAAAGGCATACAAATGGCTAGGCCCAACTCCTTCCAATCACTAGAATTTCAAAATAAAGTTTTGCTAAACACAAATTGAATCCAATAAATAACAACTAGGTCTAGAGGCATCAAATGAGTGCCATTGAAACAACTTAGATTAAATTGTATGCAAGTATGTCGATTGAATTTCAGCTGCATCCAACACATAAAATTTTACTCTTGAATTGAGTTAAATTGGGCGCAACAAAGTGTAACAAGTTTAAGTAACAATTGAGAAAACATGGGTACATGACTTTGATTTTTTGATTTGATGCATGTAGTATGCTTTCATTCATAAGTGACTATTATTGAAGATGAGTGGATGCAAAGTGTGAAATCAAGTTCTATTCTATTGAAACAAGTCTGACCTTGATATTTTGATTTGATGTATGTATGCTTTCATTCATATGTGACTATAATTGAAGGTGCGTGGATCCAAAGTGTGAAATCAAGTTCGATTTCATTGAAATGAGTCTGACCAACAAAGATTGGTTGCAAATGAGCGCCTCAGAGCTACCACAGTAAGTGGCATTGGATCTACTTGAGCTAATTTTGGTGCAGTAAAACCCAAGTAGCTGTATTTTTTGTGCAATAAAGCCTAAGTAGTTGTAATGGTGTGCAATAAAGCCTAATAGGTTAATCTAAAAGGATTTGTGTAACTCAATGCAACTAGTCATTATTAGAAAAGTGAAGCTGGCGAGTGGCTGTGGAGAATGAGGAGATTACATGATGGAGCAGGCATGGGCATTTTCATCACTAAAGAAGCCAGCAATGCCATCTTTTGAGATGAGGGAACTTGGGTTTTGAATAGCACCTGGAAGTGCATTGTAGCCATGTTTTCTGTAGTTGTACGTCTTCTCAAACTTTTCCGACTCTTTGAGATAAGGATTATAGCCAGCTATGGATGTAGGCATGATTAACTCCGCACTTTTACCTGCTTTTCTTACCGCCTTTAGAACCTTTTTTCTCTCTACATACCCACTCACAATCACCTTGCCTTGCTTAACATCAATGTCCACATTCTCTACACCTGCATGCAATTTAAAGAATTGTTGCATCATCATTATGAGTTATCATATCTTCTCAATCAAGCTGTACCAAGATCATGCATGTGCATGTGCAGCTGCAGCAGGTCATGACCGTACACCATATTGCAGCCCACAGATCATGTAATTAGGGCTTTGTACTTGTAGTGATGAGAATTCAATTAGTAGAATCAATTAGGCCGATGGGGTCAGGGTTCAGGGTACTTATAAGTCATGAAAACTCAGAGAAAAAAATAACCTTTGAGTTTGAAGAGAGCTTGTCTGACTTTGCGCTCACAGCCGCTGCAGTCCAGCCTCACGCGAAGCTCCACCACCTGCTCTCTTACATTCCAACAATATAAAAATCATCACTATCATTATAGCCGGCGCGCCTATAATAGCTACGTACAGTACACTTGAGTTAATGGGCGGGGCGCAATTAATCTCTGATCAAATTAATGATAGCATCACTAATTAGTCGAGCGCAATACTTACATGATGATTAATAAATATATATTAATTAATTATTTGGAGATGCTGCATGCAGCTGCTAACTTAATTTTACCTCGGCCATAAGAATTCAGAATTATAAGCTGCTCCAGAGTCCAGAAGCAGGCGCAGCAGATGTGTCACTTAATTAATTAGAAGCTGCCTCTTCTTCAGCTTCCTCCTCGACAGTATTTATATATACTGTCTCCTTTTGAAAGGGCGGGCCTGCCAAACTTACTGACTGATCTGCGCATCCATCCATATATACTCTCTCTCTCTCTCTCTCTCTCTCTCTCTGCCTCTTCAGTTCCGTCAAGCAATCAAACAACGCCTGCCAGCTAGCTGCAGCTTAAAGAGAGAAGAGAAAACCACACATTTGAGTGAGAGAGAGAGAGAGAGAGAGAGAGAGAGAGCGCTCTTAAGACTTAGAGGCTGTATAGAGCCTAGAGGCAGAAATGTTGCTGTTTTTATTTCTAAACCAAAGAAACGAAGTCAGGGTCGCAGTTTTTTTTTTTTTTTGGGAGGGGGATTAATTTACTTCAATAAATTAATAAAGGCAGTGGGAGTGGCATCCACGTTATAAATTTCAGTGATGTAGGACAACGATGTCGACCCACGGGCCGTTGTGATTTGTAGCATCTCTCTTTTCTCTCTCTCTCTCTGAGACTCTCCCTCTCTCCGTAGGCTAGTCTGATCAATCATCGAACTTCGAAGACACTTCTGTATAAACTTCACCACAACTGTCTTGTCTTCACACCCTCTCTAGACTAGACTCTAGAGACTCTCTCTCTCTCTCTCTCTCTCCCTCTCGAGACTCTAGAGACTCTCTCTCTCTCTCTCTCTCTCCCTCCCTCTCTCTCACACAGACTCTCACTCAGACTCTTTCGGAGGGGTTCCCTTTGGAGTCTGGACCACCACGCCACTTTCTATCATCGAACATTAAACTAGCATAAAGTTTCCTTGCTCCTCACAATGAAACAAAGGGCATGTCCTTCTCAGCACACGCAAAAGCATACGTTCTTTTTAAAACAAAAATGTTTAATCTATTGCTTCACATTTTCACTACTTTGGCAGCATGCTAGACCTACCCTCCTCCCGAGTCCCTCTCTGGCCCAGGTGGCCACTGGCTACTGGCACCATGGTTGCAAGCAAGGTTAAGCGTGTACAGCCTAGCGCTTGCGAAAACATCATTTTCAGATCATCAACCACATACCAATTCACTTTGTTCTGAGTGTCGAAGGCTTGTTAGCATTAGCTTAGTAACTTAACATGACATAAAAGTGTCTTTTCGGAGTTTGGAAAAAAATTTGCATTATCATTTTCTTGAGCTTATAGTTGAAGGAAAACTACATATGAGAAAAATGATAAATTTGTAAAATATCTCGTATTTTTACCATGCCATGCCTTCAAAGTTGATGTATCAGTGCATTTTCCTTTTCTTGCGGTCTATTGCATACTGAGAAGACTTGGAATTTTTATCTCTCGAGAGATAAATTTTCCCACAAACTTCTATGGGTTGGAGATACAAAAATTATTGTTATTTCAAATTCACCAATTTTTTTTTCTTTTGGGACATAGAGTTAGAAAGTTACATTTTTTTCATTTTGCCGATCTATCGTTAAATTTTATACTGCCACGCTCTATATTGTCAATACATACATGTTCTTCTAGGTTCCTTTGGGCCTTGACATTCATGAGGAGCTATGGAGTATGTCAATGGCACATAAAAGTTCTCACTACGAAGAACCACGGTCATGATGATGAATTATTGAAAACAGCAAGAAGAAAAAATTGGGTTCCCCATTATGACCTCTAAACTCTCATACAAAATGCTCCATATATATGAAAATGTTAAGGTTCTGATTAGATATTGTTACTACCTACACAGTTTACATAATTGGCTTAGGAAATTAGCAACATCGATAAAACTACGCTAGCTACACTGAAACGGTTCTGATTCATGCTAAATTGAAAATATCAACCATGCTTGAATAGTAAGCTATACTCGGTATTAGGTGTCTCAAAGGTTTTAAAAAAATCCTTCTATGTTATGGAATCCAACTATGCAATTCAAATTACTTTTGGATTCCATTAAAGCTACCAAAAAAACCATGTTAAGAAATACTAAGTCGTATTCCCTCACTAATATGATTTTTGTGGTGGAGAAGCTGGCAAACTTTGAAAAAGTAAAGTACAAAAACCAGGACACATTTTTTCACATAGTTTAAAGTGAGAGTCAGGTTAATGGTGAAATTAAAATACCAAAAAAATATCAAGTTGTTTTCATATTGTAAGTTATTTTTGTGGATATGTAGCACTAAAAGATGTATTTTAAAACTCCTCAAATAATCATTCCACCCACCTACTGTGGGTTTTGCTAAAAAAAAAAAAACTCCTCAAATAATTCAAGTAAAATGGTCACTTAATAGGACATAAAAAGTGTCTCGATACATAAAAGTGTCCCATTACCAACCTAGTGTTAAGAGCCTTTTAAGTCACTACGATGGCACTCACGGATGTGCTTTATATCATTGCAAGCGGGAATGCTCGTACTACTACAAAAGAAAGAACCCCTTAAGTCACGAGACTCGCATAGGACCCATGCCTAGAAATTGAAGGGTCTTTTTGTCTTTCTCGAGGAAGGGAAATTCTCTTAGTTTTCCTTTGGAGAGGAGGGGCATCATACACTTAAATTCCCTTCATCATGCAAGGCAAAAATGCACCAATCCATCACTCGGCGCCCCACAATATGTTCGCTCAACAATTGAAGGAAGAGAAAAATCCCTTCTCGTGATCAAAAGAAACGATATCAAAAAGATTTCCACCTACTCTTGATCTATTAACAAGCACCTCAGTTGGCAAGGAATAAAGCAATTCAAATGAGCATTGTAGGTGACTTAAATGAGTTTGGGTAGATAACTATATGTAAATAAAAGCATGCAAAAATAATCTCTAATGAGTCATAATATGTCTTATGCAAGCAGTCCAATTTCTAAGCTTGCTATCATCAAATCATTTTTTTTTTCCAAAACACATAAGTATTTTTCAAGTGTAATTACATTCCTGGTATTCATGCGAGCTGTCTTCACGATGTTTCGAATAGAAAAACCTCATTCTACAATATTAGTTTTAATATCAACACCTACCCATAGCATTGACCTTAGCCCTAGGCCCCTAGCTCTTCACCTTAGACCTTAGGACTGAGCTCTTAGCTCCTAGATCTTAGCCATATTTAGGACCCTTTTCTTGACATTACTATTGGTGGATTGGTAACTAACATTGTCACCTGCTACCTACCACTAGTGTTCGAGAAGCCATCAGTCTTCTAGTACTAGTCTTGGTAGCTACTATTCCGATAATGGTAGCTATACCAGTCTACCATGGTAGCCCTGGTGGATTGGTAGCTACCACTGTCAATGTCCTAGATGCCATGCCAGTCTCGGTAAGGCTATCCATTAGTCTGATAGTGGTAGCTACCAGTTTTCCATGGTAGTCTTGGCTGATTGGTAGCTACCACTGTCAACCTGGTAGCTATCAATCTCATAGTGCTATGTAAAAATAACTAATATCTAATTCTCCTAAACAATTTTCTCATGTTAAACTGTTAATTTAATATGGGGAAGTACCAGGGGAGAAAAAGCTAGAATATTGGTTAGGCTGGCAGACCGGTCACAATAGGGATCCAAAGGGGGGGCCATCTGCAAAAGAGCAATGTGCATCAATGGGCTTCAAAGACCCTAAGGCTCAGCCCATTAAGATTTCCAAAATGCTAAGGTTCCAAAATTAAATGAAATCTTCAATGGTCAAACCTTAGGGAAAATTGGATGCTTGTGGGAAGACTCAAAAGTCTTCCCACCTCCAAGGAGGGGGCGAGCCATCTTTGTAGGGGATGAGAAAGAAAACACACACACACTCTTCCAAGCTCCCTTTACACAAAGGACATAGTGGACACATGTCAGCTTCCTAGCCCAGTTGCCCCCAAGGTGCATTCAAATCCTTTTGGATGGCCATAGAGGTGGACCAATGAGAATTAGGCTAGAGTACATTTAGTTTAATTCATTTAAAAACACTTGATAAAAGAGTCAATAGAAATTAAGCTCTCTAGAACAATATTGGACAGTCTCCCAAGGGGTCCAATGAGCATTCAGCAGCCCAATGGCTTCCTTGATTCCTATTGGCCAGAAGACAAAGAGGTCCAATGAGAGATTAATTGAATTATTTAAATACCTAAAGCTCTCACAAAAGAGGAAAGGGGGACACATGTCACAAGGCTAGCAATTATGCTTCTAATTTCCTATTGGCTAAACCTGGCATGAGCCAATGAGGGCCTAGCAAGAGGAATTAGCAAGAGGGGTCGATGAAGAGAGAGCGGGGGACTAATTTTCGCAAGGCATTATCACACACACTCACACAAGCTCATGTGTGAAGTAAAGAAGACTATCTCCTTCTCAAGCTTTAATGGAAAGCTCATCATCTACTCCAAGCTTGTGAGAAGGGAGGCCTACACCAACAACTCTTGGCTTTGTGATGCAAATCCAACCAAGAGCCAAGCTCCAATGCATGCTCATCTCCTCTACCATGCTAATTACTAAGCTATGCTAAGCTATTAAGAGTGATTATGTGAGGAGACATACTTCTTTCTCATAAGAATACTTCTTCTTCCTCTCGATCTACTCTCGTACCCCGCTAGCTCTCACCATCTTTGAAGGAATTGATGTTGTGTTTTTAAGTGTAAGCTTGGTGCTTGAAGCTTCCATCTTCATTGCACCGGCAAGTTATTGAAGGAACACAAAGTATTGTATTGTAAAATGTCTCCCTTGATGGGGGAAACCTATAATACAAAGCCTTTTGGAGGGGGGACCGGCTCCATATAAATCCGGTCCTCAACTGTTATCAATAGCTTAATTTCTCTCTCTTTTTGAAGTATTATTCATGCCAATCTAGCTAGGTGTTATGCTTTTGTTGCTCTCTCCATCCAAGCACTCTTGTTGTGCTCATTAGGAATCTATTTTGAATGAAATGCTCACTATGTCTATGTTGTTTTCCGCTATACACAAGTTACTAGACCATTAAATATTACATGCTAGCTACCATTCTAGACTTGGAAAAGTTAGAGTGGTAGCTACTAGTATAATAGTGGTATAATAATAGCTACCAATATACCATGGTGGTACTAGTAGACTAGAGGCTACCACTAGTACTTTGGAAGCCATCAATCTTATAGTACTAGTCTTGGTAGCTACCAATCTGATACTAGTAGAGCTACAAGTCTACCATGGTAGTCATGGTGGATTTGTAGCTAACATGCGTTCAAAGGGTATTAAAAAAATCCCTTTACTAGCATGCTTAAGTTAATAAAATGACCCCTTTTCTTCAAAGACTTATCAATTTTTCTCCAGAATCAATTAAAAAAAACCCTTTTATTGATAAAATCCTATTAAAATTTTAAACTTTTGGTAATTAAAAAAACCCATTCATTTGAACTCACGTGGTAACTTACATGTCTAAGATGTGAACCCCCCGAGCCACTAGGTAGCCTGGTAGAGCAACCACCCCTACAAGATTGGTCTTGGTAAATCCAACTACTAGTCTCATAGTGCTTGCTACTACTAGACTCAGGTTCTTGTTATTTTTCTCCTTCCACCGACCACAAAAGTGTTAGTTACCAGCATAATACTAACTCTCACTAGATTGATCTCAGTATTGCATGTTGACAGTAAGTTGGGACTTTGCCAATAAGTGTATTGATTATCATTATTTAATGCAAGTAAATTCTTTCTTGCCTTCAAATAGAGTCACCCAGAGTTACAAGTTCGCCAAAGGACACTTGAAAAGTTGAAGCCTTATTTTGTACACAAGCTTCGAGATCAGTACAAATGTTGTGATTTTGTTGCCTCATACAATGTCATTCTTGAGGGATGCCTTAAACCCTATAAGGCAAGTTTCTTAAGGTGTGCATGGGAACAATGTAGTTGTCAATGTGAAATTTGTGGTGTATGTGTTAAATGCAATGCTCATACAAAAATTTCCCCTAGACTCACAAAGATTTGGGAATCAATTTTATGCTTGAATGCTAACGGTTCATGTTTCTTTGCATTGAAGTGTTTGATGGGAAAATGCTCCTCATGTGGGCCTTCAAAAAAACTGCTAATTTTTTCAATTGAGGATTCAAATAGTGCACACATGGTAACATTGAAGATATTTGAAGGTCTTCAAGTTGGCAAAACAAATACTGAGAAAAAGAAGAAAATTTCTATCTCACAAAGGGAGATGCGGTGTGGGCAACTTTTTGTATTGTTCGGGGATCATCTTAGCAAGTTTATGAAAGCACAATTTTGTTTACAAATGGCAAGTTGAGCAATTTAAAGAGTGTCTATGTATCTTCCTTGAAGATGTGGCATTAGGAAGGGAATGGGGTCTAAGGGGGCCTCTTTATTTGCCATGGGATTAGAAAGGAGATTATGGAAGGGACAAATGGGTGGATGCCATGTGGACTGAAATGGTAGGTATGGTAGGGCCTAAAAGTAAGTGGTCAAACTTGTACTCTTTTATAAAATACAAAGAGAAAATCTCTTATAAATTCAAAAAAATGAACTTTTCTCTAAATAGTTGAGTAAAAACCAATCATTTCTCTCTCTACTGGCTGCCAGTTTCTCCCCCCTCTCTCCTAAAAGAGGTCCCCTCCAAAAATGTGCTGATCATTCCCTCCCTCTCTCTCTACTGTACCATCTCTCACTTCTCTTCACTTCACCTTGTTTCTCTTTCCTTCCTTTCAGTTTGAACCTCCTTTCCCTCCTCAAGCTTACTGCATTCTTGAGGGCTGCATTCTCCTCAGACTGAAGTTCTCCATTACTCCATGGGCTTCACTAAACACCTCTAGCTAAAGCTGAAGTCTACAACATATCCTTCTGCTACATCATCCCTCTTTCTTTCCTCAACAGGTTTCTTGCTCCTTCTCCATTAAGCTCTCCAGAGAGGATTTACTTCCCTCTCAAGCTTTGCAACATTTCTTCCACATTAAGACAACAAGCAGGTGGAACAATATAGCAGTAAGTGGCATCCTTCACCTTTGTGTACCATCAAGATTCTTGCTCTTTATACAGCTGAGAAATGGATGTGCAATGTCTAATCATAAGTGTTTGTGTGCAGGTTGTGCCACTATTTCCCATGGCATCATCAGGTACTCGACGACCTAGGAGTGTCATTGACTCCATTTCATGCAACAATGTACAAGACGACAATAAATATTGGGTGACGATGGAGTTAAAAAGAATGATGTGGGTGACAGTGCAGCCCAACTCAAGAGGTGCACACAAGGTCTCAAGGAGACACATGGCTTCTCGAGCACACCATTGGAAGGGAAGAATCATGGAGTTCAAGCAAACACAAGACACCAAGAGGCTTGCGAAGGTGCAACATGTGTATGTTGCTTCACAACTGAAGCTAGAGACAACAGTGGCTCCATCGAGGTTTCCTACAAATTGTAATTTTTACTCCTCTTGCAAGTTTTTCGGTTATCTATTTAGTATTTATGCCTTGTGTGTTGCTTTTGATGACTGTAAGATTTCCATTGCTTTTTGTTCATGTTTACAGATGTTTTTCCATCCGATTTTGTAGAGTGGGAGCCAATAGATTCCTTCACTGGAACTTTTGAGGCCATCCACACTGAGCTTGGCAAATTGCTCTATGTTGGTTGTCAGTCCTCTGAGCTTGCCTCACATGACTTTTTTTTTTATAATCATACTTATGTCACACCTAGGCGAAATGGATATGGTAATCTATCTCTGGTTCACTCGCCAACCTTGGAGAGTTTGGAATGGCCTAAGCCAGACAGTGCCTTGATTGCAACAACTAAAAGGAGAATCGAGGTGGATGTGCAAGCAGCAATGAAGTGCACCTATGGTTCCCATAAAGCCATGGTAACATGGTTTATGTCTCTTCATGTGTTTGTGTTTATATTTTGAGTTCAGAGTGTTCACAGGACACCAACAATGTGGACTTGCAAAGGGGGAAGTGCGATCAACGGGTTTCTTGTAGCTGGATGGGAAACTAAGGTGGTCAACCACCAGGGAGATAGAATCAAGTGCTATGTAGTTGCTGACAAGGTGGTGTTCAGATACCATATTGCAAACCAAATCTTGTCGATGGTCTTTCCCTATAGAAGATGGAAGTTGACGATGGGAGAATGGGAGGCACTAGACTCTAAGGTTGCTGCTAGAGAATCAGTTGACCTGCAAATACATCTCCACGATGATGCAGTGCACCACATTACAGTGAACAATGACTGGCATCTTAGGCACCTTCGCGAGTATCTTAATCTCAGATATACCTTGCCCAAACAATATCTCTTTGTAATCAATGAAAAGATTGTTTGCTCCAGGGTGAAAGCATGTTAACCCGTCGCGCTTTTTGTGCTAGTTAGCAGTTTCAAGTTAGCACATCTTCGAAAAGTTGGGCGTCCGGTAAATTTTTTACAAATAATATCAAAATTTGTCGGAGGTTGTACATTTGGATTCCTTGTTCCAAGTGCTTTCTATTGATATATCATATGTCATAGATCTTGGAGATGTAGCTCAAGTTACTGTACTAGTTAGGATATGTCAAAATTGTGCTAGTTAGCATTGTCCGGAACATGAAAAAGCATGACAGGTTAACATGCTTTCACCCTCCAGGAAAGAGAAGAGTGTTCTGTGTGAGAACATTCCGTTTCCGCAATGTATTTTTGTAAAAGCTTGTAATTGACATGGATTTTGTATACGGTGTTTTGAATCTCGTTTTTGTGCATACTTGTTTATTCTCAGTTTGTTCAAGTTTTTGATTGAAACGTGCAATTTATTTGTTGTGGAGCACAAATGTTTTCAATGTTGGTGTCTTCCAATGCTTTGTTGCGTGATTTTGTTTAAAATAAAAGTTTTATGTCATTTTGACATTAATTTAAGTGCTTTTAAAAAAGTGACTTTGGGTATATAAGTGACTTTCTAGTTTTTGAACTTCATTTCTCACATTCACAAAACTCTAGCTCTAAGCTCTCTTTGCATCTTCTTCGCGAACGAACCCATGGCAACATATACTGATGCACTTCTCACACAATTAGAAAAGGTAGGACTTGCAGATCGAGCACATGAACTACTCAGTGTGTTCGAGGGGACAATTGACATGCATACCACTGCCAACCTTCATGCAGAGGCATTCAGAAGCTTTCTTGACTACATGACGCAGCACATGGAGGAATATGTCATAATCTTTGAGGGATCCGACACGGCGTGGTTGCCGGTGGATTTCTTGAAGCATCTCTATGCGGCTGACAAAACTTCCGGTTTCACTTGTTGAGGTTTTTCAAAGGCCTCACGGAACAGGACTTCAAGACAAAGGATGAGGATGATCTCATGGATTTGGGCAAGGCACCCAATTTATTTCATGGGACATGGTTCTAGCATTACTTGTGCTTGAGGGCATGGACAAGGGAAAATCAAAGGAAAAGGTCAACCAAAGACCTCCTGTGACCATTGTGGAGGAATCCAATGAAGTTATTGAAGAGATAGATGAGCAGGCCGAAGCATCTATGGCACTCGTACTCATGCAAGATCCCAACGCCACTGAGGAGGAAGATCGAATGATAGAGGGGGATGAGGTGTTGGAAGAGATCCCGGACCTCCAAATTCTCACTTTGCATCCAGTGGTGGTGGATGATCCTCAGTTTTAGTTCCTTGACGACATTGCCAAAACGTTAGGACTCAGAGAAGATGAGTCACTTGCAGTGCTTGCTATCTATCGGGCATGAAGGATCCCAGTGGGAAGGAAGAGAAAGACAAATTTCAAATTGATTTCGAAGACCAAGATCTCCCAGCAAACCTCTCCTTCCTCCCGAGTGAAAATGAACAACAGTTGGTGCAAATAGTAGCAAGTACACTAGTAGAAATAAAAGCGTGTGCCTCTTTCTACAAAAGCGTACCAAAGAGCGTATTTCATCCACACAAACCACTGATTGCAATTGGTAGAGACGATAGATCTAGCATCGATCTTACAAAGAAAAATCTTGAAGAGAGGGATGAAGAAACTGAGGTAAATAAATCTAAACCTAGTAGAATTTCTAGTATTCCTTACTACAAGTGTTAATATCAATTAAAATGCTTTGCAGATGGCTTATCATGTTGATAAGTTCGCAATGCGTACTGGAGGTTCGTGCAACGTCTCCACGGGTAGAGATAGTTCTATTGGCACTACCTGAGCCATCTGGGGCCATTGATTCTTAGAGTTGCTCACACAGAGCTTTCCAAGAATGGTTCTGCAGAGCTGCTAAAGTGTAAAGCATGAGTGGCATACTCGTTGAAGATTCTCTCACCTTAAACGTTCACAAATGTATATTGGTAGACCGAGAGGTAGCATTGTATGCCTTTACAGGCAAACACCCAGGCTCGGTCCTCTCCCACTGCGCCTTGAGCCTAGGTCAGCCTAGGTCAAGGGTTGACAAACCAAGAGGAAATTGTAAAATCCCTTGGTGTCAAGTCATCCATTCGCCCATTACCCAAAGATGTAATTTGTAGAAAAACCAATCGACCATGATGTAATATTCGAATCAATAAAGAATAAATGTTTTTGTCAATGATTTTTGTCACCATTCAGTACTTGTTTTTTTATTCAAATTGTTAAATAATTTCCATTTTCACCCGCCGAGGCACACACGTGCACAGAACCTCGAACATGCAGCCACCGGGCGGCCCTTCTTGACCCCGTATCCCCCCCCCTTGTCGCCCCGTGTCGCAAAATTATCTTCGAGACGCTCCCCTCGAACGCTCGGTGGCTGTATGTTCGAGGTTCTATGCACGTGTGTGCCTCGGCGGGCGAAAATGGAGCCATGGTCGTGAACTTATATTTAACATATCCAAAAATTCAAATACATATAAAAAACAATGTACAAATTAAAATTGAACAATTGCTCGGAATTGTAGAAATTCACCAGTTGATATTATAGAGAAAGATTACAAATCTCATGAAGAGACAATACATGGGATAAACCACATCTTATGAAGGCATCCTTCATTTCTTAAATTTACTGCCAAAAATTTATCCGTATTTTTTAAAGTTACACGCTTTGCATGCGCCATACAGGAGACGCCATCTTGAAAAAGCTGCACCAAAATGTCTTCAACGGCATCCTGTAAGGCCAGTAGAGCTACGCGTTGTATTCTTGTAACGAAATCACTATATTCATCTATCATCTCTCTCACCACTCGAGAGAAGGCTGTTGTGGGTATGATTGGCTCAGTGCTCTTTTGGTATTTCCTGATCTGACGCAGAACCACTGTGCCTGGCCTCCATCTTCGTTTTTTCAGTGTTGTTGGTGGTGGTGGAGGAGCCTCCTGCCTAGCCCATTGAGGAGGATCATCTTTGTATTTTTTCCTTCTCTCCTCTTGGGTTTGCCGCTCTTCTAGTGTCACCTTGTCTCTTTTTCTTTTTGCACATTGCTTGGATCTCTGAGGGGTTTTTGAAGGCTTTGAGCTCCCAGCCTTTGCTTGTTGGGTGGCTTGAGCTCTATCTTGTGCCGCCTTCTTCTTTGCCTCTGCTCATGCTTGTAAGTTGTCCAAATGAGCTCTCTCGGCCTCAGCTCTTTGCCTTTCTTCTTGATCTCTCTGTCTTCTCTGCTCTTCTTGTACTCGAAGGGCTTCCTTTTCAACTACCTCTTTCTTTTACCTCTGCCTTTGTCTTTTCCTCCTCTTGGCCTCTTTTGCTTTAGATACCGGGTCGCCTGGTATTACCTTGATTACTCTTTCTTTGATTCGTGGTGGAAACTTTCGCGACGTAGTATGTGGGGTACGTGGCTTGAGCACCAGTGGTTGTGTGGCAGGAGGCGATGGCGGTGGATTTTGAAGCGGACCTCGATATTCATCTTCTGTTTCTTGTGTTGCTCTGCGAAGAGGTGAAATTGGTGGGGGATCTGGAAGAGATGTGTGAGTGTCATGGGTTAAATCATTGAGACCTCCAAATATGTGTCGCATGTTGCTTTGATCATTTGGATTTGATGGTTGGAGAGGCTCTTGGGTGTTTGGAGCAGGCTGGAGTGGGTTATCCACTTGTGGTTGAGGATGTGCATAGTGGTCATACCTTTCACAGAATTGACTGCAGCTTTGCCAACCTTACCCTTACCCTTACCCTTACCTTTCGCAGGGTTGACTGTAGCTTTGCCACCCTTACCCTTACCATTGCCCTTAGTTCCTAATGAGACTTTACTGTGGCAGCAATAAATGCATGGAAAGAGGGTCATTGCACCTTGCTTGCATCCTAACATACACTTCAGAGTTTTCAAGTCTCCTGCCAAATGCCACTCCACTTGGAACGTACTCAGACGTGAAACCTGCAATCGTTGTCCTTCTTGTTGTTGCCGAATGATGTCAACGATTGGGGTGTGATTAGGATACCATTTGAGAGACTCATGTGTCTCATGTGGGAGATGAAAAGCTACCAGCCACCAACTATTCTTCTCGGATTGAACACCTAAACATGTGTTTTCCTGCTCGCTGGCATTTAGCTCAACGTCAACACCCACCAAGGCTCTTTTCATAAGCGTAACGCTTACCCTTTTGAGCCGTTGACCTTTGACAATCAAGCACTCATCAAGCTTCATCACAAATATAAATTTGCCATCACACTCTTCCTGTGTCAACCCATAAAATCTGATCATTGACTCCTGGAGCTTCAACGAGTCAACATAGACATTATTGAACTCGTTGTAATGAAAAGATTTGTTCTCTTCTAGTGGCAAGACATCCTCCACATATTGAAATCCACCCAATAAGCTTGCAACATCATTATTGGTGCACCTTTTTGCGACTCTAGCACTGTAAGGCATTGGCAACAACCTAAACAAACCTTTGTCTCTGTGACCTGGTGTGATAAGCCTATACAAAGCTTTGTAGACCTTGAAACTTATTCCTGTGCTGTCACACACCTCTATCATCTCCTGAGGTGAAACAATGTTCTTTAACTTACTGAAATACTTTTGGCGCAAAAATTTAGCAATGCCAGCATTGGATGGCTCATCCAATAGCTCCACCAACTCCTTTGGTTTGATGATATGCTGCAGGAGAGTATGTCCGATTGTTTCAGCATTGGACTCGATTCCCATCATCGTGCGAGCCAAGTTCCTACATATTGAAATAATATTATAGCAACCTACAAAAAATGTACGAATTAGAAGCTTGCATTTGTATTCCTACCGAGTTTAACGGATACGTTTCTTTTGAGCTCCACCGTTTGAAGATAGCATAGACATCGCATGTCTCTTGCGCTTGTCAATGTGATAGCCCAATGGAATGTGTGTGAGATGATCGATTCGCCGGTGCATATTACGTGCAGTGTGTTGTAGCTGAACATGATTGTCTAGACGACGCTCTTGCTCCATTTTTTGATGCTTTGCCTTTGTAATAAGCTTTGACATCTCGTCATTAAGCTACTTCATCTTCTCATTGTCTTCCTCTCTGGACTTGCTGAATGTCTTTCACATACTTCTCTTGCAATGAAGAATAGGCAGCACAGAGATGTTTTTTTGCTTCCCTTTCATTGAAAAAAGCTGAATGTAATCTCCAGTAGTAGCCAAACAGTCTGTCTCTCCCACCTCCAATAAATCGCAGTAGCTCAGTGACATTACGGAAAGGCGGTTATGCATTGGTCATTGGATCACAAGGGTAAATATGACCATCAACCCATAAGTTGATTGCCTTGCATCCACGGTTCCGTAGTTGGTCTCCAGCATTGGGATTAGATGTTCCAAGTCGTACAATTGCATACTGCTACTCTAAATCAGCGTTTAATCGATATCGTTTTGATTTGTTACTAATGTCTTGCAGTGGTGAGGGATTGAATGACATTGTGTTAGTTAATCAAGCAAATTAGTGAGAATGTGTAATGGTGACTGCTACAAGCAGGTGAAGGTGGCTATGGAGGAAAGAAGTGGAGAGTACTCAGAGTTAAGAGAAAAAGATTATGTTGTGGAGGGAAGAAAGAGAGGGAGTGCAGCTCAATCTCCTTTGAATTCGAATTGTTGATCATGACTGTAGAGAGAGAAATGCTGCAACACACAGAGGTAATGGAGTTTTCCATTGCACTCAGCTCGAGCTGGAGTGGGAGAAGCATGAGAGAGAGAGAGAGAGAGAGAGAGAGAATAAAGGAAGAGAGAGTGGGAGAGAGGACAGATCTGCAACCTTGAAGGATCTGCACTTTTTCAGAAAGAGACAGCCAAGAATGTTCCTTAATGATTGGAAGAGGAAGTGACATGAGAGAAAAGAGGGAAAAGAGAGAGAGAGAGAGAGAGAGAGAGAGAGAGAGAGAGAGAGAGAGAGAGAGTTGGCTCATGTTTTAGAGAGAGAATGCAGTGAGAGAATGCAAAAAATTTGCTTTTCTGGTAGGGGGGACTAAAAAGTGCCTCCTTTAATGAGTTGTAAGTGAGAAAGAGTGTTTTATATGTTAGATAGAGAAGAGGGGTGGGAAAGGACATTTGGAAATTCATTTACCCCCTCTCTTTTGGGTTACTAAATAAATTATTTTCAAATTCAAAATCTGGAAATGGCTTCTTTCAAAATCTCAGCATAGGCTTTTTTGCCCTCTCTTTTAGGCTTGATCAAACTTGGCTTAAGCTTTAAGCATTTCCTTAAACTGCCAAATAAAGAGGCCCTCCTATACCCCATTCACTTCCTAATGGTAGTGTGAGTTTTGTTAAATTTACACATTCAAAGATTAGAATGAGGTTCATTCAATGCATTGGTTTTCTAACTAGGTCACAATCTTTGTCCATATCACATATGTGCAAATTGTAGGTAGTCTCCAAAAATACTATCATTTCTATATATATGATGATAAAAGCCATGATACTCTTTTTGTACAACATTTCTTTATGCTCCATTATGGATGGTTGAAAGAGCTAGGCATATTGCTCAAAGAACATTGGGTGTGGTCACATGGTGCAACCATACAATTCAAATAGTAAAGAGGTCTTTCTATTTTGTTGCTTGATATGGAACTCTGACAAGTTTGAAATGACACGTCACTTTTTAGGTTTAGGTCATGGGAAAGGGGAACATGATGGTGCGGGTGCTATTATTAAGAGGCATCTCACTCAGCAGTAGCTAAAGCTCGGGGGGTTCACCGTTCAGTCTCCCCCTATATAACATGCGTTTGTGGGGTATTAAAAAAAACCCTCTTTTAACACAGCTAAATGAATAAAATGACCCCTTATTTTAGGATTTTTTCCAAAATTGAATATAAAAACCCTTTATTTTAATGTATCTTTGTTAAATTGCCTATTTTTTTTGCATTTTAAAACCCCTCCTTTCGAACTCACGTTATACATTAACATGATTACATAGAGCACCCCTCGACAGCTAAAGACACATTGTATGAGCTTATAATGTGCAAAAGATGTGGTGCCATTTTTGACACAAGCCATGTTCAATGGGTCTACAACCACATATAATTCTCAAGTACGACCAATCACTCGAGTGTTCTCAGAGGTCAAAGAGGGTGATGTGGATAGAATCCAACATTGGGATTGTAAACATGTGCTAATGCATGCGAGTTACAATATTGTGTCAGTGGCTACTCTTTAACAAATGGAAAAGCTCTCACGTATAGGAAATTTTCATGCATTTGTAGTGCAGGATGGGAATCGAGGGAGCTTTTGGAGGGAGCTTACGAGGGAGCTTTTCCCCACCCTTGCTATGGAGCAATATTTGCAACAAAAAAGCTCTCTACACATTCGATGGAGAGAGCATTTTGGAGGGAGATTTTTTCTTTTCTAATAATATATTTGAACCTTCAAGACAACATGTCCATTAGAAAACAGTATGCTTTGAACTTAGTGGAAGCACAAGTAGATACAAGCTGCCTTATTAGAGCATGAAACTCTCCCTAAAAATTACAATATTAATTCAACATATAACATGCAGTAGACATTAAATATGCTCTGCACATTACTAGTACGAGGACAGAAAGAATCAATCCACCATCTCAAATCATGAATTCCAACAAAACAAATTACAATATAAAATCAGCAATTATACGCATTTGTATTTGGCACCGGGGGATGTCATCAATACAATTTAATTACAACTCTGTTTCATGCTGCACGCATCGACAATTGAAGACATGCAGCAAATCCTCACTTCTGAGCTTGCTGTGATGGATAAACATATTGTAGTTTAAATCCAAGACAAAATAGCGGAGGAAGATGTAGTAAATATGATTGCATGCCATATATGGTTTGCTTTGTGCCACTCGTTCTACAAAGTCTCCACATGTACACATCGGGCTACTTGCATTATGTACTTCATACTTGTTGCCTCGGACTTGGGAAGTAGATATCGCCACCATGAATTTTTTGTGTACGCTGGCCTTTATGACATTGTGCTGCACAATATGGGCTTCCATGTTTACAGTTGACTCAATTCTCTTGGAGGCTTGAATAGATACTCCTAGCCAATAACGCACATTGTTGTTCTCCTTTATTGCAATCTTCTCTCTACTGTGAGGCCTCATGTCTCCAATGCCAACAACTTTGAATCATTTATGTTCGTTCACTTGTCCACTGGCCATATACTTGGGATTCTGGCTGGGCATTGAGTGATATTGTTACATATTTTTCGTGTTTGATTACACTATCATTGCAGAACCACATGAATTGTGTCTTTGAACCATTTTTGTGACCACTGCCATCCCTCTCTCCCATGTATGAATACCCCAAAAGGGTGGCGCAACAACACTTTCTCCTTTGTTCTTTATTTCTTTAAAGATTTACCAACTCTAGATCCTAACCATCCTTGACATTGAACCCTGCTTCCCTTTGGTATTCAATGGATTTCCCACATTGTCTTATGAATGTCACTCTCCACAATCACTAGTCCGTCCTCGTGTTCCCTGACCACATGACCGGCCTCTCCAGCAGTTGCTTGGAAACATCTACAATTTTGTGGGATGTTTTGTGTGATATACTCTGGCCCGACGTGCAAGTTTTTCAATAGAAGGCCCATTGCCATGAACCTACCCTCGACAAAAGAAAGCATCTTGACAATTTTCATGGATCAGATACGCATGCATCACACAAGCTCAACTTTTCTTTGCTTCCCTCATTGGCAAGCCATATTGCGTGCTTTGTTTCCGTAAGGTTTGTAGTTGGAATGAATGACAGACCATCCACTTCCTCAGTTTCCTTTTGAATTAAAAGATGGCACTTGCACACTAAAATTTTTGACTTATGTTCAAAAATGGTTGGCTATACTTACCCAACGAACTGTTTTCTCTAGTGAGGGTATCACCATGCCACCAACTTAGCCAACAATCCATTTGTGATGACAAGTTACAATCAGACACTTTTCTAGAAGCCCACCAAGCTCGCATAGTCTTGTACAAGCTTGTTGCCTTGACTTTACTCCTTGCACAACGGCATAATTCACACATACGCTTGTGCTCATCTTGGAAATTTTTATGCATGTATTGCATGGTGTGAATGTGCAAGCTTTACTCCCAATGAAACAAACATGAGCGTTCCCTTCCTTCCATAACATTATGAGGTCCTCGGTTTGAACAGATTTCCAATTTGCTCTAGCCTCATCTACCATGAGTCCTCAATAGCACCAAATTCATCATTTCCCAGTACAGGATCTACGCTTGAGTGTCTTCTTCTTTCATCTTGCAGATGGCAATTGTTTGTGTTTCTTGAATCTTCTACATAAAAATAATCATTCAACGCTATGAAAGAATAAAGTAGTAGGAAGTTTTCTTAGCCTACCGTACGTAAGATTGTAGACATGTGATGGCATTGTTGTCCACTCTACGCAAGTCCCCAATGTTGTCTTGTCGCATTCTATTTACCATCTCAAAAGTAGATAGGACCATCAATCGACATTTTGAACACATGGAAGCGTTTGTTGCGTTTTGTCAATTGCCCTAGAAATAACATACCATGGAAAAATCCATAGCCGTAGTTGTTCTTCAACCAAATAAATAGGGACTCTACACCGACTCCAATTCGTGTAGTAGTTGCCTCTCTCATCCAATGCTTAAGCCTGAGATGAATATTACATACATGCACATTGATCATGACGTAGAAGAGACATCAAATTCAAAGACAAGAAAATAAATCAACACCTTTGAGTATGAATCAATGGTCGCATCTCTTCTAGTATGGAGAGGAGCTCTTTGCTATTAAGTTGGTCTCTGTTTCCTCGAATCATTGCTCCCATTACCATCTGCTTGGCAAGACTCAATTATAAATTCCTTGGTCTAGTTGTTGTTGATCTAGACACCACACAAGGCACAAGTTCTCTTGTATGTTGAATTGCAGATCGTAAAACTCCCTTTGTGACAGGATGATTATGGCTTTCGTTGTGGATAAATAGCCTGGTCCAATTATAGTCAGCCAGCAAGTAATAGATAGCACAAGAACACTCCCAAAGCAGAAATGGACTTTGACCATAGTGGAAGCATCATAGTGTTCCATTGCCAGAGCTCAACACATCAATTGATGTAATTGCACTTAGCAACTTCCCTATCCAAGCAGTCTCATTTGGCCTTCCACTCATCACAGTGATCGAGCAAGAGCTGTTTTTGCAGATGAGATGTCCGATACATTTACTTCTCTTGATCAAAGTTGGATACCTCATTCCAGAATGAACATGCTTAACCCAACAATGGCCATTGTACTTTTGATCCATCTCTAACATCTTATGGGACACTATCTGGAATAGCGTCAAGCTCATAAACGTAGTCCCCATTGTATATCTGTGGAATTTCTTCCTTTTCTTAACCAAGCACCTAGAAATCATTCGGTTTAACTTGGGGTACTTGTGGCTATTCAGTGCAATGTACTCCAGTGTACTCTGTGTTTTTTCCACCTAGTCTGAACCTGAAGGCTTTTCTTTGTTTTTTATTTTTTCTTCCCAACCAGCATCTTTTGTTGTCTGTTGGCAAGCTAGAAATGAATCTTCAGTTCTTTTGACTGGGTTTCTAGCAATAAATCCTTCGATTTCATGAAAGGAACTGTTAGATAAGTCCACTATTGCTACATTTAATCTAGCTGATATATCCACACCCAAGTTTGTGACCAACAAGAACTTTGTAGATAAGGTTGAATCCAACACGTATTGAAAAATGATGACTTAATGTCACACAATCACATGGTCACCACTAAGAGTATTCAAGAACAAACTAACCTTGCAAGTCAAGGAGGAAGCAAACACTCCTGGTTCTTCTAGAGCTTATTGATTATTGAGATATATTTTAGCTAATACCAACACCTATATTTATAGAAAAACGATCCACTTAAATTCAAACATCTTAATTGGGTTTTGGTTTAAGGTGAGATTATGTAATTCTTAGACCTCTCTCTATGTTACCCTATAATCAATAAACAACCTGAAGAAAAACTTCGATGATTCTAGAATCTCCCTCTGTCGATCCCTCCTCTCTCCCTGTACATACATCTCTCTCCATTCCCCTCTCTATAACCCTCACTTTCCTCGCTTTAGCCATATTCATCCCTCTCTCGTTCACTCTGTTCCTATTTTCATTGCTTTATCTCTCTTCCTATATTTGCTTTCTTTCATTCTCCCAGTATGTCATTTTTCTTCTTTCTTTCTTTCTCTCTCTCTCTCTCTCTCTCTCTCTCTCTCTCGTGCAACCCCCTACTGAATGTCATTCTCACTCCCATTGGTACAAAACGGACCACAATGCAATAGGTGTAATTAAATGGACACAATTGTTCACAACAAGCTTAATCCATTGGTACAATATTGATCCCAATCCGTGTCTTATTGTATGTCTTCCTCTCTCCCCCTAGAGCTTGCCTATCTATGAGCGAGAGGCACAGAGAGAGGGAGGGGGAGAGAGAGAGAGAGAGAGAGAGAGAGAGAGAGAGAGAGAGAGAGAGAGAGAGAGAGGCAATATATAGATGAGATTTTTTCCTAAGAAGAATTCGTATAAAGGTTTTTGAAACACAAAAGAATTGGATAGTGATACTACTCGCTGGGTATTGACCTATGTCTTCACGGCAGTTGTCAAGTTTTTCTTTATAAGTTATGCTTGATTCATTAAATGGTTCACTATTGTTAATACATGGGTCAATACCAAGCGAGTCAGTGGCTTATGGAATTTTATAGCTGTCCCACTTGCTCGGTATTGATTCATCGGTTTGTGGCAGTGACAGCGCACTGAAATATCTTAAGTCTAATCTCTACCATTGATTCATGTTAGGCACGCTGTCTTGCTTTTGCTCCCTGAGGTTCAAAACCAAGTATACGCAATAGATCCGCTGATATCGCCTATGTTGCAGAACATTGCAATTTTCTTTTTGGCTCTGATGAGCTGGTTTAGCATAGTCAACTTTGATCTAGCCCGCATTTTGGTCACTACATACAATCAATAGTGAGTTTTTTCTTGCCTTGTAAAAACCATGTTGCATTTAGAATCTTTCTACTCATCTTTGATGGCTTTGGTGGAGTGATCATTGGAGTCTGATGTTATTTGACATTGAAGCTAAGATTGTTTACTACGCAAACTCCGAGCAAAGCAGGGCGTTTTACGGTCGTGTAAAAAAGTAAGGCCCATCTGGGTACATTGGGAAGTAGTGTCTCTTTGTAATGTGTTACTGACTCAAGTGGTTATGTATGTAGTGCCGCGGAAAAACTTGTATGTTGTGTAGAGCATGTTTTGTTAGAACATGATCTAGGAAATACCATCCGGCACGAACGGGTAACCGTGCCCATACAGATTGATGAATATAGATGTGGCTGGCGAACTTGTTTGAATGCCCTGTTGCTCCTTAGTCAAATTTTGGATGTATCAAACGTAAGTAATCGTGATGTTTCATTGTTTGCTGCAACGTTTGTATGAAGCAACATCTTTACTTACTTTCCTATTATCATGCTTCTACAGGAACTTCAATTACATAACTACACCCCCAATGATGTGCGAATTTTTTTTGTAATGTCCATCCAACATATTATAATCTCGGTAAACAGACACACAAGAGAGGAAGGGGTGAGAGCTGAGGAGTTTGAACAGGATCGCGTTAACGAAATGACGCAGCGCTACAATTAGACTCAAGAATACGTTAAAAATATGCAAGAAGCAATAAATCAATATTATGCGGACACCGCAGAAGTAGAGGAATGGGCTACATGTCGATGGCAAGAGCAAGAACAGAGGGAAGCTTCACAGGTGCAAGATGCATGGGAAGCCATGGAAGAGGCCCATGATTTCGAGCGACGCGAAAGGATGCCTGAGACCAACATCCCCAGAGGCAGAAGTAGCAGCAATCGGATCAGAGGGCAGGGGAGCAATCGGAGCAAAGGGCAAGGGACCAGTGGCAGCAACCGGGGGAGAGGACAGGGGACCAGTGGCACAAACCGGGGGAGAGGACAGTAGCAGGGAAAGGGAGTAATTTACTTGTATAAATCTTGAGAGAAAAAACACAATATGTAAAGTTTTGAGACAATGAAAATGTACATTTTTGAAACATTGTTTGACCGCCACAAAATTTCTCCGCATTAGTCATTTGTAAGAGTACATCATGGTTTGCATGGCATCAAAGCTCTTTGCGTGCACAAGGTATGTGACCTAGCTTCCAGTGGAAGCAATTAAGTGAAGTGTATTTGTGAGTGATTCCTTGCACAATGTTGTTTTCTCTTTGCATCTTGGAATCTGAAAAGAAGAAAAAGTTAGATTTTGTCTTAATGTATTAAAGACAATCAAAATTCACCCATTTAGTAATCACCTTTCTATTGTTGAGACTGAATGCATACAATTCCGGCAAAAGTGGAAGTTCTTCACATGTAAGATCTACACTGAGCTGTGCAAGAGTTGTGCTTGACATTGTCTCCATCACATTAAGTAGGCTGTATCGAAAGTAGAGCTCCATTGATAAAGGTTTCTTCTCGAGGCTATACTCCGTATCTTGGTCGAGTGGAATAAGCTGCCCACTAAGAAGATGATATCTAATATAGTAAAACGAAACTAAGAAATTTTGAGAGGTTATAATGAACTTGCAAATTATGGACTTCTTTTGCAAAATACAAATTTTGCTCTGTGATTGTTTCCTATCCCAATTATCATCTAAAAAGTCCAAACAGCTCTCAGACTTGCAAATGAACATTGTTGTGGTAGTTCTTATTTGCTCATCAAAGAAAAACTCTACAAACACTTCAAGAGGCATAAATAGTGCGAGCCGAACTATTTTTGTGGCAATTGAATACTTGAGGGACTTTTGTATATCCTGAAACAACTTATTCCTAAAGCTTTCATTAGTTTGCGAAGCTCGCAAGGACCAATCCTTGCTGTCAAAGGATGGAAGTGACAAAGGAGCTACACGACCCCAACCAATGGAAGTTCTCGGTTCTACATATGACATATCATAAAAGAATATTCTATTATCTGCAAGTTCCTTGTGTTGTTTCCTCGGTACATTTTCTCACCAATAAATACATGGAAAGAATAAAAAATCCCAACTATGCTCTCAACTAGTTGCCAATCTATCCTATTCGATGGATAAATATCTGAAACATACCAAAGATGATATCCACCACTTAACCTTTGAATATAATCATGCACTAAGCGAGATGCTCAAAATAACTTACAGTTGGGTCGATGCCTTGGAAAACTTGGAGAAGATGTTTGCAACCTTAAGTCTGCATGCTAGAAAGCATGTTGTATGAGGACCCTCTTTCACCCGCTTGCTTTGTGCACACACTTTAAACTCTTTAACTTGTCCCTTGAAAGCCTCCACAAAACCATTGCATTGCCTCCTCTTCCTCCTCCTAGTTTGCAATAAAACCAACTTCCGATAGTTATTCGAGATGGTATCCATGCTTGATCATCTGTAGTATAACTGTTAAAAATGCTAACAGAGTCAATGGTAGTGCTAGGCCTTCGAGAAGTAGTCATGGTGTGCACTAGAATACATAGAAAGGTTAGCGCAAACATGAAAAAGGGAAGAAGTTTTGAGAGGGAAGTACAGCTACTCAAAGTCATATTTGGGCGGGAACAAAGATACTAGATAGAGTCTTCAATGAAAGTTCTGAAATTCCTCGGTACAGAGTTAGTACGACTTATGGCATTTATGCCTTGAAAGCGTAAAATTGTGCAATTTGATGAACAAAAATAATATTTCCTCGCTTTTTTTAAAAAAGAGCTTGACTCCAAAATGTCGATTTTCAACGTAACGTTAGCCTCTTTCTCATTGGTCGAGCGCCACTCTCTCTCTAGAACTGAAAGGCCCAAAAGTGAGTCCAACTTTCTCCTAATGGAAGACAAGACCTTCTCAATGTTAGTATCTCCAACAACTTGTGCGGGTACTAGTGTATTGTGGTTTAGCTTTCCTTTGCGCATACGGATCCAAATGGACCCCAGGATTTTTTGAGTCATTACTTTGACTGTTTTGAAAAAAAGATTCTCTAAATTTAGTGAGAACCTTCTATCACTATTCATAAGCTCCCGTTGAGCCACATGTTGATATTTATGCTTAGCAAATGTATGGTATTTACGGGACTCACCATAGAAAATAGTAGGGAAACTAAGTTCTTCACAATATTCATCTTTGAAAATACTCAAAGGATTATTTCCCTTGGCAGGAGCTACAAAGAAGATTTTGTCGTTATGATCCAGTACTTGTTATGATGACTCAATTCCATGGAGCATGACATCTGTAGCTAGATCATCTTCTTCTGATGGTTGATTGCTGTCGGCAAAATCATCAAGCAAAGGACAATGAAGACGATGGAAATGGCTTAGCCACTCGCTGTTCAGAGCAATTTTTTCGTTCTTGTATAAAGATGTTTGCAATAGTTGAGTAATGGCTTTCATTGCAAGCAATGGTCAAAAACCCCCGGAAAGGTAGCAATGATTGTACTGTAGATGACGCTTAATACCCACTAGTATCAAGCTTCATCAAGAATAAATCTTGGCAATATTTGTTGTGTTTTCCCCAAGGATGCCAAAACATTAACAACGCTACCTCGCAACCCAAATTGACCATCGTATGTAAGCTCCCTAATTTTGGCGAAAGGTAGCCTAGGACTTACAAGACGGCTTTCTAAATGATTTAGCTTCTCTATTGTAGCCAAGGGGAGGTTAAATCCTATGGAATTCAATTGGGTGAGTAGTGCACCATGTTCTTACCTTTTACAGCCGCATGAAGTGCAAACATAGTTTTCGTGTATCTCATTGTTTCTAGACCTCCCAAGTGCCGACCTACGCCCTTTTCGAGCTAATTGCAAAAAAAAACATTAAATGTCCACATTTATAACATCGATATATAGGAGCATCGTTCGCTGTTTCTATGTACTGTTACATGGTTTTTTTTGGTGGGGAGGCTTGTTCAATGTTTATGTTGAAGGGAGTTGTGGGGTGTTTTTTTTTAATTTTTTTAATTTTTTGTTGTTATTGCACCTATTTCTCGGATGGTTCTATCACCTAAGCAAGCAAATTGTCTCGTGATGAAGACAGGGAGTTCATTCGGTTGCTGGAGAATCAAAGCTTTCAATGATTCTCTCTCGTTTTTGTCCCAGGTACGAGGCTTGCGTTTGTGTGAGCATCGAATGTCCCCCAAGTAAAAAAAATAGGTAACCACTTCTATCAACAATGATGATTTTGTGCAATGTCGTTGGATCGGCTCCATGATTGAATACTGTGTTTTGTATTGAAGTTATTGGCACACCGTAAATATAGACATCACACAATACTAAATCTAACGGAGAACACATGGATAATATCAAGCGCAATACTAATAGATGATGTATGGCTATTTAATACTTGGGTCAAAATGGAAGAATCATGTCTACTGGAAGCCAAATGTGCTAGAGAAGGTGTGATCATTGGCATTTGCTCCAATGATACTCTCACTACGTCTATCATGATGTTGGTGATTTTTTGTAATGACGAGCGCGAATTTATTATTTTATTGAGCGCGAGAAAAACATTATTATTCCGTGGGTGATTAGCAAGGAAATCACTATCAATATCATTTTGAATGAGTTGTTCAAAAGATGCATTATGGTTGGTTGAGGAACCCATGTATGTGCAATTTTCCCTCCCCTTGGGCTATGGGGTGGAAGGAAGACAAGTAAATGAGACACGCACACACTGTGTGTGTGTGTGTGTGTGTGTGAGAGAGAGAGAGAGAGAGAGAGAGAGAGAGGAGAGACAAAGAGAGAGAGAGATGGGAATTTACAAGATGAGCAATGGATGAAACCAATATAATACAAAGAGTGTGTTTTGGTGTGGAGGTAATGGAGCTTCAATGTTGTAGAGGAGCACTACTTTGTCTCTTCGACAAAAGGTGTGATGAGGCCTAACTTGTTGACGATGAATTTGCCAGTTTGGACAAGAGAGGCTAGTAGCTCACGTGCATCCAGCACATCAGAAGCATATAGTCAACAAACTTTTTGTCAAGATGCAATACTTTGTCGACTATGTCACCCGCTAAGGAAACATCGATTGGGGAAGCTTTGTTGACTAAAATCTTTCCTTCAAGCTTGGGCACCAAAACAATAGTTGTAGATTTTGAGCAAATAGAGCAAAAGTCTACCTCTTGTTGGTGGTGAATCTTAGTAGATTTGCATTGACCGCAAAAACGTTCCACCAAAATTGAGTTCACATTTACAAAGTGCAGTGTGCCAGTCACCTATGTATAGACACCTAACGAGTTAGAGCTTTCTTGAGTTATTATGGTGAAAAAGGAAAAGCAAGATCAATACTTACTTCTTGATTGTGACCAACATCAAGAATATGGGCCTTATATGCTTCCTCCAAACGATGCTTGAGACGGGGACTTTTGACGTGTGCTAGGATAGTAATATCCAAGACTGAGAGTGCATTGCTCCGACCTGTGAAGGAACCTATGTTTCATGAAACAAACATAGAATGCACATCGGTCTCAAGAGCATGAAAAATAGCGTGGTAATCGTCTTTGCGTGCATTCACGAAGCTAAGCTGTGATGGCAAGAGAGGGAAAATATTAGAAAGTTGCAAATCTGTAGAAGGGCGAAGATAAGTAAGGCTTACAATGGCATGGTCCTCAGCTGCTGGCCCATCTGCAACAATAAGATCACCTTGGGAAAGGCTAGCTTTTGAAGTGCTAGCATGGCCCTGTATAACAACAAAAGCTACAGTTCCAAAGTGTGTACGGGTGCCTTGTGCATGCAAGGACCGTGCCTTATTCAAAAATTGACGCACTTTGCTCTCTGGGTAGAAACTAAGGCTGGCTTCAAAAAGCTTTGTCTTTTCTACAACCGTGGAGGCATTGAAGATTAGTACATAAGGAGATGTATAACCATCTGACTTAGTTTTTTTTTTTTACTGTTACATTCTCAATGTGGAAAAAGTCTCCTATAGTAAGGGTGTCAATGAATTGCTCAATAAATTGATCCCTAACAGCACAAGTGATGGTGTCAGGGTTGAGTGGATCAACTAGGTCTGCCTTAAGGTGACGCATATACTTAGCGGCTTCTCGGCTTTGTTTGTAGGTTCCATATTGATTAAGTATGCACCCCTCGAATACGAAACGAGGGCAAGTTTCAGTGATGTCAACAATGTGCAATAGAGGGATCTAATTGCGAATATAAGGCACAAGAGAAGATGAACAAGTGGGAATTACATTCTCATCGCAACACTCAGTAGCAATATGTCCTTCTAGTTTGGCACCCTCCGCGACACTCTCTTTTTTTGTAACTACAAGTGGTGGTCCCCCTAGTAAAGGTTTGGCTGCCACAACAAAAAACAAAACTCGTAAGGGTTGGGTACAATAGTAGAATATCTATGCGGTGTAAGCAAGCCTTACTTAGTTCCGTTGTCGCCTCGTACGTCTTGAAAAGTGTACGTGCTATTCCACCACTTTGATCCACACGCTTGAGGGATTTGGGCCCAACGCCAAGAGAAGAAAAAACATCAACCTTAGGTAGGCTCGAAGTGCTCCTTGTGCAGAGTGGAGACGCACGATCAAGAATGAGAGCACTATCGGGTCCCGCAAATGATGCAACTGTATCACGGTGCACTATCTTGTGTAACTCTATAAAAACAAAAAGGAAAGTCACCTTATTGCCAAGCATACATCAAGCATTTTCTATAAGTTAGCAAGCTATTAAGTCACCATTTTCAAACTCCATTGAGCGAACATCACTAGATTCATCGCACATGGGTTCAACGTTGTCATCGTAGCCATCGTAATGTCCATCGAGTGGATTTCATGAGGAGGAAGAGACAGCCAATTAAGAGAGGATAGTAAATAATGTTCACACAATTATTACTTGATGTGTTCAAAAGAAGCAAAAGGGTAAAGAAAATCCTTTAGCTAAAGGATAAATAAGTTCATAGAAACAATACTTACACAGTCACAAGGATCTTAGCATCAATAAGGGAGATAAGGGAGATGGATGTTTTTAAACTAATTTTTGAAGCAACAAGACCACTTATATACTATTACCTTTCTCAACGTTCACTAAAAGCTAACATACTATCATATCTATTAAATGGATTTGACAGAGAAATGGATTTGACACATTTAGACACATGCAAGAGGTGACATCAAATTCAACTAGTGGACATGCGTGTGTTGGTGATCTAGGGTTCCCACCATCCTCATGCATCGAACACCATAGAAACAGCGAATGGACGAGCCTAAAATTTCCTCTCGACAAACTCAGTGAAAAGAAATTTGCATGCTCGAGGAAATGATTTCTCTCGAGCACTTGCAGGGAAAAGGATTTACAAAAACCAGTGCTCGTGGTAAATTGTGTCTCGTATTAATAGCGTGCCGATTTCAATCTCCAAAATGCCGCTCGCGGGCACGATAGTGTTTGAAAAAAAGCATTTCTTCAAACATACAAAAATTCTTTTCCTTGGATTTGTCAAGAGGAAATTTTAGAGAATCAAGTTAATTTTTCTGGTCTATACACTATTTTTGTTTATTCCATCTTGATAGTGTGCCGATTTCAATTTCAAAAATGCCGATTGAGGACATGACAATTTTTGGGGAAAAACGCTTTTCTAAACATAAAAAATTCCTTCCCTTGGATTTGCCAAGAGGAAATTTTTGAAAATCAAGTTAATTTTTTGGGCTTTTACTTTATTTTTTCTATTCAGAGTGGAATGTTTCCCTCTCCTTGGCATTGGTCTTGAACCGGTTCGAATTATGAAAATACCGATCGAATGCAAGGGGGAAAGGAGAATTTCTACCCCAAAGCAGAGGAAAGTAGGGTAAAAACCTAAAAAAGACGGTGATTTTTTTAAAAATTTCCTCTAGGGATACTCAAGGAAATAAAATTTGTATGCTTGAAAGAACGATTTTTCTCGACCATTGGGAAGGAAGGAATTTCGAAAAATACGAGTAGTTTCGATGCAAGGGGAAACGGAGAAATTCCACCCCAAAATAGAGGAGGATAGTGTAAAAACGATAAAAACAACGTAACTTTTGGAAATTTCCTCTTGGCAGTTCATGCAAAGGAATTTTGTATGCATGAAAAAATGCTTTTCTCAAACACTACTATTATTATAGCTTGTGTTTGTTGACGACGGTGTCGAAGGTAACATCGTGCTGCTTGCGGTGAGAAGTAGGGCTCAACTTTCAAGTCGTGACGCAATCTCGCAGAAGAGAGGAGTTTTCTCGTGCCACGACCAGTGTGCGGGGAAAATGTGTCTCAACTTAACATCGTGCCGTTTTCAATGGCGAAAATGCAAATTTAGGGCAAGGAAAAAAGGAGAAATTCTGCTTCTAAATACAGAAAAATAGTTTAAAAACCTAAAAAGGTTACCTTATTTTCTAGAATTTCCTCTTGGCAAATTCAAGGAAGGAATTTTATATGTTTGGAAAAAGGATTTTCCCCATACAGTAGGCATGGCCCAAAAGTAATGTAAAAACCTGTAAAATATATGTGCTTTTCTAAAATTTCCTCTTGCCAAATTGAATAAAAGGATTTTTGTATGTTCGAAAAATTAATTTTTATCGGGCATTGCCACAGTGCTCGAAAAAAACTTTTTTCCAGGAACTTGGCAAATATGCAAAACAACAAAGGTAAATTGCAAGTGCATCCATTGGATTGGACGGTGGAGCAGGTCTATGTCGGACCTCTCCAGTTTTCAGGAATATTGTGTCCCAACGCAATATCGTGTCGTTTTGAATCTAAAAAATGCCAATTGAGGGCATGGGAAAAAGAAGAAATGTTGCCTATAATTTGACAAAAAATAGTGTTGCAATTTGAAAAAGTAGCCTAATTTTTTGAAATTTCCTCTCAGTGCTCGGAAAAAATGTGTCTTGTCTTAATATCGTGCCGTTTTCCATTTAAAAAGTGCCGGTTGAGGGCACGACTATAAATAAAAACTCATTAACTGAATGGATTTACTGGAGAGCAAGGTAGATGACTCAAGAACCCAAAAACTTATCAATTACACACTTGTCAAGAAACTCAACGAGTTGTTGCACTATTTTTCTCCATTTCGGAGCAAAATTTTCCCCTTTCCTCTTCGCCTCAACCGGCATTTTACAGGTTGGGAACGGCACGATAATAAGTTGAGGCACATTTTTCTCGAACATCGGGGCATGAGAAATTATACCCAAAAAATCGACCAACGATAGTGTGAATGACCGAAAAGATAACTAATTTTCAATCAATATTTCCTTTTGACAAAATCAAGGAAAGAAACTTTCAAAGCTCACATGCTTGGAACTGCAGGCCAACTAATTTTTAATCAATATTTCCATTTCACAAAATGAAGGAAAGAAACTTTCAAAGCTCGCATGCTTAGAACTGCAGGCCACTCCACGAAGCGAGGACAGCCACAGTCGGTGAACTCACACGATATTGCAGGCTGCACAACAGAACTCTCTCTCTCTCTCTCTCTCTCTCTCTCTCTCTCTTTGTTTTTGAGGCAATCGTGTGATTCTCTTCCTCTCCACGTGATCGGATTTGGGGAATTGCAGATGCTCTGTAAACTCGAAAGTCTGTAGAGGAAGATAAGGTGCATTTAGTGAGGTGATGTAACACACAAGGACGCGTCAACCTTGCACACGCTATTGCAGGCAACTTGATTTCCAGGTCCTTCAAGGTGCAACAGTTGTGCAAAATTCGTCGACTCTCAATCTCTCAATCCGGGTCTCGCGAGTTCACGGACAACAACCTCCTCGCACGCCTTCTCCTAAACACCGAAAAAAAATACTAGTCGTCCACGTGGAAGTCGTTGTTTAAAGTACGCCTAAGCTGACCCAATACTAGGGCTTTTCTTTAGCAGGCCAAAAAAACACACCCACACACACATCTATCTATACTATATATGAAGCAGCTTAAATTTTTCAAGGAAAGAGAGGGAAGCTATGTGTCACACTCTAGTTGATTTCAAAGAAGAACTTAAGAGACATCTATTTTGAAATGCAAAAGTGAAAGGTAGAAAATGAAAAGGGTGAGTTTTGAGTTCTCAGTTCTAGCAAAAAGTAAAAAAACTAAGTACTCTATCTATATTTATATTATTTATAGATTTTGACAAGGCTTTGGAGTTTTACTCCAATCCTCAAGTTTGAAAGTGACTACTTTTCTTTTACAAAACTATTAATCTTACACTTGGCACCTCTATGTATCATTGTCTTTTTGGCTCTGAGAATGTGCACATTGCACGTTGTAACTTTCTACAAAGGGCCATAGTCGGATGGTCTTGGAGTCGAATTGGCACTACCTACACCTGATGTGAGACAACATGAACGTGCTGAGGTTACGTGCATGTGCGTGTGTGTATATGTATAACATTGAACTAAAATCTTACACTTGGCACCTCTATGTATCATTGTCTTTTTGGCCCAGAGAATGTGCACATTACACGTTGTAACTTTGCACAAAGGGACATAGTCAGATGGTCTTGGAGTCGAATTACACCTAATGTGGGACAACATGAGCGTGCTGAGGCTACATATGCACGTGTGTGTGTGTGTGTGTGAGAGAGAGAGAGAGAGAGATTTCGAATATGGCTTATCAAAAATAAATTTTCCAATCGAAGAAATTTTAAAATAAATAAATACAAAATAAAACTCTTTTGAATTTTAGGTCGAATTGAAGATATTTGCACTAAAACTTGCAAAATTTTTGTCGACTGTCTTTAAGGAAAGCTTGGAATGTAGCTAGAAATTTACAATTTTAGTGGTAAAAATACAATAAATCTTGATTTATTCCAAACATTGGGAATCTTAAATAGTGCCAACATGGAAGAACATGACGAATGTAGAAAAGCCAAATGCCCAATACATCCACGATCACTCTCTCGCCACTCCAAGTACATGCTATGCCAAGAGAGGAGGGGCACGCTTATTGAAAATTTATTACACCCTTGTCGCGTGATGGGACACCATTGTGTGTGTGTGTGTGTGTGTGTGTGAGAGAGAGAGAGAGAGAGAGAGAGAGAGAGAGGGAGAGAGAGATGAACCTTGGAGGCATCCATGTGTCATTTAAAGGGTGACTCTACTTTTGTTTCTGAAGGCCATAAAGAAACTCCAGCCCTCACATTTGATGGGTGACTTTACTTTGATATTTTATCTTTAAGAGCTTCAAGAAATTTGAGCGCTCCACGTTTCCACACATCACGTGTGCACGAGAGAGAGAGAGAGAGAGAGAGAGAGAGAGAGAGAGATTTAATTATCGTCCACGGAAGTCAGATATGACCCATGGGAGAGAGAGAGAGAGAGAGAGAGAGAGAGAGAGAGAGAGAGAGAGAATTACAACCCACCAAAAAAAAAGAATTCCAATAGACTTTAAAGATCCACTTGGCCAAGACTTAGAACTATATATATATAGATAGATAGATATATATATATATATATATATATATATATATATATATATATATATATATATATATATATATATATATATATATATATATATCTATAGAGAGAGAGAGAGAGAGAGAGAGAGGTTTTAATGTCAAAAGAGCACAACAAGAAACATCAAATCTCTATCTAACAAGTTTTGAACTTAAGACCTAGTATTTAAAAGGGTATTTTGATAACCAATCTGCCACATTCAAAGGTTATTATAGTTTCTTCTTCTTATTCATTGAGAGAGATCCCAAACATCTAGCCAACAAATCTAGAACTCAAAGTTTTTTGTGTGTATATGAACATGCATATGTGTGTGTGTGTGTGTGTGTGTGTGAGAGAGAGAGAGAGAGAGAGAGAGAGAGAGAGAGAGAGAGAGCACAAAAGAAACAGGGGGAGAGAGACAAATAGAGACAGGAAAGGAGAAAAAATAAGAGAATTTTTATTGAACAACCCGAATAGATACAAAAGATCTACTTGACGAGTCTTGATCTCAAAGTTTGAGGAGAGAGAGAGAGAGAGAGAGAGAGAGAGAGAGATGTCATCTTTGTGGAGTGATTATAGGGACTAAAATCTACCCTCCTCGCTTATGTGTTCATCCACACACACACACACACACACACACACACACACACACACACACACACAAATAATTATAGCTCCCTATAAGCCTACATTTGCCCATAGCAAAATAAATATTGATGGATGCAGATAGAAAGGGTAACCGAGCGTTTAGAAACTTGTGTGTGTGTGTGTGTGTGTGGAGAGAGAGAGAGAGAGAGAGAGAGAGAGAGAGAGAGAGAGAGAGAGAGAGACGCACACACACAAATAAAAAATTCCGACCCACCAAAAAAAAACTCCCAAAAATTTAAAGATCCATTTGGCCAAGAGTTGAAATTGGATGGAGAGAGAGAGAGAGAGAGAGAGAGAGAGAGAGAGAGAGAGAGAGAGAGAGAGAGAGAGAGAGAGAGAGACGCACACACACACACAGATAAAATATTCCGACCCACAAAAAAAAAACTCCCAAAAATTTAAAGATCCATTTGGCCAAGACTCGAAATTGGATGGAGAGAGAGAGAGAGAGAGAGAGAGAGAGAGAGAGAGAGAGAGAGAGAGAGAAACTTTCATGGCATAGAAACAAATCAAGAGACCTCAAAGCTCTATCTGACAAGTTTTGAACTTAAGACCTCGTGTTTAAGAGGGAACTATGATAACCAATCCACCACACTCAAAGGTTACAATAGTTTCCTTTTCTTATCCATTGAGAGGGATCCCAAAGATCTATCCGACAAGTATTGAACTCAAAACTTGGTGTGTGTGTGTGTGTGTGTGTGTGTGTGTGTGTGAGAGAGAGAGAGAGAGAGAGAGAGAGAGAGGGAGGGAGGGAGGAAGAAAAAGATAATTTTTATTAACATAAGAACTATTCAAACAGATATCAATGATATGCTCAACAAGGCTTGATCTCAAGACCTAATAAGAAAGAGAGAGGGAATTGCTATCTTCTTGGAGTTATTATAGGGACTAAAGTACACCTTGCTCTCTTGTGCACACGTACTCAATTTTTGACTGTAGCAACGCGTGGGTCACACACTAGTACTACACATAATGCAGCAATGCGTGGGTCACACACTAGTACTACACATAATGCAGCTTAAAATTTTCAGGAAGGAGAGGGCATCCACATGTCACACTCTGGTTCATTTCAAAGAAAGCCTTAAAAAACTTTTGGTTTGAAATGCAAAAGTGAAGGATAGGTGGTAAGTACTAATAACTATGATGGTAGAAAATGAAGAGACATAGTTTTGACTTCTGAGTTCTCTCAAAAATTCAAAAAGCTTAGTACTTCGTATATATCTATACTATTCATAGTCCTTGGTAAGGCCATGGAGTTCCACCGTATATATCTATATTATTCATAGTCCTTGGTAAGGCCATGGAGTTCCACCGGAGCCACTCTTTGGCAAAAGTAAATTTCATAAACATACAAAACTTTCTTTAGGGTAGATTCAAAGAGGAATTTTCTAAAATAATCGGTATTTTTTACAATGCACCTCTATTTTCTTAAATTATTGAAGCATATTTTTTTATTTTCCCTCTCCCTTCAACGAATTGTTTTGAGTTTTTAGCTTGTTCAAGGCCAATCTAAGACTGACTTTTTTTGAACAGTGACTCCAACCTTCAAATTTGAAGGGTGACTACTGCTATTTTTGTAAAGGGTTGCTCTACTTTGCATTTTGAAGGCCATAAAGAACGCAAAACACTACGTGGCATGTGCATGCTCAAATGGGATCAAGGGTGGAGGTGACGGATCACGACATGCATGCATTGTAAACCATGCGATTGACACACAAATTTACAAATCAGCCCGCAGTTACAATGTAATGCATTGGAGTACGATGATCCTCGGTAAAAGCATGCTGGCGTGGTGTGGTTAGAGTCCATGCCTTGAACGGGGCAAGTCATGGGTTCGAGGTGCAAGGTGCAAGACAATCGTGATTGGCTAGAATTTACTTGCTGGCCCAAATTTACTTTTTCACACTAAATTTACTCACAACATTTTGAATTTGATGACCCGAATGACCCCCACCATCCATCCCATTTGAATGTGCCCGTGCTAGATAGTGCAGAGGATAAAGAACTCCCTTTTCCTTTCTATACAAATGCACGCCCAACCTTGAAATTTATACTTGAGCTTCAAAAAATGTACAACTTTCAAAGATTCCACGCATTGTATAACGTTGAAGTAGAATCTCGCACTTGGCATCTCCATGTATAATTGTCCTTCTAGCCCCGAGAATGTGCACATTGCACATTGTAGCTTTGTGCAGAGGGACATAGTAGAATGGTCTCTGAGTTGAATTGGCGTGTGTGTGTGTGTGTGTGTGTGTGTGAGAGAGAGAGAGAGAGAGAGAGAGAGAGAGGTCTTGAATAGGACCTACCAAAAAATAATATTTTAATTAAAAAATATTATTAAAAAAAGTTGCACAATAAAAATCTTTTGAATTTTAAGCTGAAATTTAAAGAATTGAGGATATTCACACTAAAACTTACAAAATTTTAATGATTTTCTTCACCGCAAGCTTGAAATCTAGCCAAAAAATTTACAATTTTAGTGGTAAAAATACACTAAACCTTGGCTTATTGCAAACATTGGGAATCTCAAATAGTCCCAAAATGAAAGAGTATAATAGACATAGAAAAGTTGAATACCCAGTATATAGCCACATGGTCACTCTCTCACCACCTCGAGAACATGCTATGCAAAGAAAGGTTGGGCACACTTATTGAAAATCTGTTACAACCTCCCATGGGGCACTGATATGTGTGTGTGAGTGTGTGTGTGTGTGTGTGTGTGTGAGAGAGAGAGAGAGAGAGAGAGAGAGAGAGAGAGAGAGAGAGAGAGATGAGCCCTGGAGGCATCCGTGTGTCATTTAAAGTGAGACTCTACTTTTTCTATTGAAGGCCATAAAGAAAATCAAGCCCTCAAATTTGTTGGGTGACTCTACTTTGATATTTCATCTTAAAGAGCTTAAAGAAATCTGAGCGCTCGACACTTCTACGCATCATGCAATGGAGAGAGAGAGAGAGAGAGAGAGAGAGAGAGAGAGAGAGAGAGAGAGATTTTAATGCCAAAGGAACACATCAAGAGACCTCAAATCTCTTGAACTTAAAACATAATACTTAAGAGGGAATTGTGTGTGTGTGTGTGTGTGTGTGTGAACGTGCATGTGTGTGTGTTAGAGAGAGAGAGAGAGCACAATAGAAATAGGGACAAAGAGATAGAGAGAGAGAGAGAGGGAAGGAGGGTTTCATAAGAATAATCCGAATAGGTATAAAAGATCTACACAACGAGTCTTGATCTCAAGGTCGAGAGAGAGAGAGAGAGAGAGAGAGAGAGAGAGAGAGAGAGAGGATTTTCATCTTTGTGGAGTGATTATAGGGACTACAATCCACTCTCCTCACTTGTGCATTCACACACACACACACACACAAATAATTGCATCTCCCTATGAGCCTTCATTGTCCATATGGAGATAAAGATTGATGGAGGGAGATAGAAAGGGTAGCCAACAACTTGAATGCCTCTCTGTGTGTGTGTGTGAAAGAGAGAGAGAGAGAGAGAGGGAGAGAGAAGTTTTGATGTCATAGAAACACATCAAGAGATCTCAAAGCTCTATTTGAAAAGACTTGAACTTAATACCTGGTATTTAAGAGAGAACTGTGATAACCAATGTGTCACACTCAAAGGTTACTATAGTTTCCTTTTCTTATTCACTAAGAGAGATCCCAAAGATCTACCCAATAACTATTAAACTCAAAACTTTGTGTGTGTGTGTGTGTGTGTGAGAGAGAGAGAGAGAGAGAGAGAGAGAGAGACGGGGGGCGGGGGGGGGGGGAGGGAGGAGGGAGAAGAATTTCTATTGTCATAAGAGCAATTCAAACAGATATCAAAGGTCTACTCGATGAGTCTTAATCTCAAGATCTAATAAGAAAGAGAGGGGGAATTGCAATATTTTTAAAGTGATTACAGAGACTAAAGTACACCCTCTTCAGTTGTGTGCATGCGTGCACACACACACCTACAAATATGTGTATGTGTGTGACCCAATGGCCGTGCTTTCTTAACCGCAGCAACAACGCGCAGGTCACACACTAGCGCACACACACACACACACACACACACACACACACACACACACACACACACAAGGAAAGTTACCAAAATACCCCTCTAGTTTATGGAAATTCTCAAAATATCCCTCATTTCAAAAATTCTCAAAGAACCCCCAATATTTTATCATAAATTCTCAAACTGCCCTTCAAATTTTCCATCAAAATTCCCAAAATGCCCATAAATCTGAGATTAAATTTCTTCAAAGGTAAAAAAAATTGTAGCTTTTCGTAAGAAGAGTGAGTCTCAATCAACACGAGATGCTAAACTAGAATTTGAGTTGGTTATGTAGGCATTGGAGATGAATCCATCCATTATTTTTAGACATGATTGCCTCTTTTGGGGAGGGAATTTGTGACAAATTACACGTTAAGCACTCAAAAACGGATCTCAGTTGGTCGAAAAGGAATAAATATTAGAAAATCTTGAACAATCCAACCGAAATAGGTAAAAGGGTATTTTGGATATTTTCACAAGTTAGAGGGGTATTTTGTTATTTTTCCCATATGTGTGTGTGTGTGTGTGTGTGTGTGAGAGAGAGAGAGAGAGAGAGAGAGAGAGAGAGAGCTTAGTTAACGTCCCTCTTACAAGAAAAAGGAAGAAAAAGTTTTCACATCATTAGCTTGCCATGTGGCACTAATCGCCAAGCTTTTAAGCTTTTAACTTGGTGAGCCAAAAGAGATTTTCTTCTTTTTGGAACGTGGACCTAGCCACTTGGCATGATTTGAGCCATTGCCCACCGCTCAAATTGCACGGTCAGGAGCCCCGCTGGAAACAAGTAAAAAAAGAAGAACAACGCTTTTATTAGGTTGCTTGTCAACCTTCGAAAAAGCGATGACCCGCAAGAGCTCGGCCTGAGTGCGATGATGTAGAGTCCTCATCAGAGAAAGAAGAGGAGACAAACATTGTGAGTGGGGGTGAGAGCAATAGAATAAGCTTTTGCTTCTTATCTTTGACTATTCTTTTGATCTGGTCGGCAACGTAGGCACCTGCATGATCGACTACTTGACTTCCGTTGCATCTCCTTGGAGCTACATATTAACAACTACCGTGGACACTATATTTTGCATTGAATTGGTCATGAGAGATGTTTCTATTTGTCTGCAGATCGTTCCAAAATGCTTGCCTCATCAAATTTTCAGATAGGCTATCAATAGAGCTAGACGAGGAGTGTGAGTAAAGCCAATGGCTCATCAAACCATGACTTGCACTAGTGGCAATAATCCCCAATGCCTTTCCCTCGACATTGAGATGTGTGCCACTAATCCCCGCTTTTAGTGCTAAAGAAAGACGACACATATCACATGTGTGTCAACTATATAACACTAAATAAGATCACTATCAAAAATAGATTTCTCGTACCGTGGGTAGAAGATCTATTTGATAATTTACAAGTTTTGGCCTGACAAATGCTCCAGACGCATTCAAACTCATGATGATGGAAAAAAATCTTTAGGCCATTTAAATTCTCTTGAGGAGTACAAGAAACACCTCCAAGTAATCTTTCAAGTTGTTGTTAGGAAATAAGACGTAGCTAAATAGATAATTGAGTAGATTACTTAATGGAGAGAGACAGATTTATATACATGAGATTATAGAGTAGAGAGAGAGAGAGAGAGAGAGAGAGAGAGAGAGTACACACGATATACGTGGTTCACCCAATGTGGGCTACGTCTACGGGAAAGCAGCCACTCAATGGCTTTAGTACTTCAAAACAAGAAGTAGTTTACAAAGGGATTATACCCTTAATGGAGCTCCCGCCTTGCTTCACTCTCACCACCTCACACTCACCTTGTTGCATCAACTTCACACTATGAAATGTGTGTAGAAATGGCCTCCTTTTATAGGCCAAAAGGGCTGCCCTCTCTTATGAGAGACAGCCATGTGTAGCCGCCCTTGTGCGAATAAGTCCAAATCGGACCCTCCAATCCGCCCATGTGTGGCCGCCCTTGAGAAGACAAGTCCGCTTTTGAATTCGGCCACCGGCCACCGGCCATTGACTTCCGACCACCGGCCATCGGCCATTGACTACCGGCCACCGGCCAACCGACCGGTTGTTTTCTGACCACTTTTCGGCCGCCGTCCGGCCATAATATTCCGGCGAAAAAGAATATTCCGGCGAAAAATAAGTCTCGGGGGCCTCCGCCTCCGAGGCCTTTAAAGTTGCCCCTGATTCTTGTCCGTGAAAATTTTGGTTTCCGGTGAGTGATTTTCCTTCACGCACGATGGCTTCTCCTCATAATGGGGGCCTTACAAATGTGCGCTTTACCAGAGAAAATTACAAGGGTAAATCAGGCTCCATACTTAACAATCTCCCACTTGGAGACTGATCTCCAAACCAAACCTGTGACTGCTTTCCATTCTGGCTTCTTATCCTTGAATGCCGATTGAAGATGAGCAAAAGCTCAACTTCTCCTTGTTGACCACCTTTGTAAACATGTCTGCAAGATTTTCACTTGTATTCACCTTTCCTAGCTTTAGTTGTCCCTCTTCCAAAAGAGTGCGTATGAAGTGATATCTCACCTCAATGTGCTTTGTCCTTGAATGAAAGGCTGAGTTCTTCGCAAGATGGATAGCGCTTTGGCTATCACTGTACAAGACACAATTGTCTTGTTTGAATCCAAGCTCTTCTAAGAATCTGTGAAGCCACATAATTTCTTTGCTTGCCTCCGTCATTGCTACATACTCTGCTTCCGTGGTAGAAAGTGAAACCACTTTCTGCAGCTTTGAAGCCCAGCTTACTGCTGTGCCTCCAACTGTGAACACATAGCCAATAGTGCTCCTTCGAGTATCTTTGTCACCTGCCATATCTGCATCAGCATACCCTTCTAGAAAAATATCAGTTCCTCCAAAATACAAAGCATTTGTTGTTGTCCCTTTTAGATACCTAAGTATCCACTTCACAGCTTGCCAATGCTCTTTACCTGGGTTGTCCATGAACCTACTCACAACTCCCACTGCATGTGCAATGTCTGGCCTTGTCCAGACCATAGCATACATTAGAGAACCTACCGCTGCAGCATACGGAACTTTAGACATATAGGCTATCTCCTCTTGTGTCTTTGGACACATATCCTTCGTTAGTTTAAAATGACCAGCCAAAGGTGTAGAAACTGGTTTTGCATTTTGCATTGCAAACCTTTCTAGTACCTTCTTGATGTAATCTTCTTGAGATAGATTTATTGTCTTCTTCGTCCTGTCCCTTGATATTTTCATACCAAGTATCCTCTTTGCAGCACCTAAATCTTTCATTGAAAAAGATTTGGACAGCTCCTCTTTTAGGTCTTTGATGTCCTGCATGTTAGCACTTGCAATCAACATGTCATCAACATACAACATTAGGATGATGAATTTTCCATCTCCCAAATTCTCCGTGTAGACGCAGTGATCCGAGTTGCATCTTGTGAATCCATGATCCAACATCCATCGATCAAACTTCAAGTACCATTGTCTTGATGCTTGCTTTAAACCATACAAGCTCTTCTTTAATCTGCAAACCATTTTCTCCTTACCTTTTACTTCATACCCCTTTGGTTGAAGCATGTAGATTTCCTCCTCTAAGTCACCGTGAGGGAATGCCGTATTTACATCCATTTTCTCGAGATTTAGATCATGAGCAGCCACAAGGCTTAAGACAAGCCTAATTGAGTTCATTTTTACAACAGGAGAAAATATTTCATTGAAGTCAATACCTTTCTTTTGAGAAAAACCTTTTACCACAAGCCTAGACTTGTACCTTTTCTTCCCACCTTCTTCTTCCTTTAGCTTGTACACCCATTTGTTTTGAAGTGCCCGCTTACCTTTAGGCAACTCAACCAACTCCCATGTTTGGTTGCGATGTAGTGAGTCCATCTCCACTTGCATGCTCTTCGTCCATTCTTCTTTGGATTCATGTTGCATAGCTTCTTCATATGATTCCGGCTCTCCAGAATCTGAGATCAAGAGATGGTTGAAGGAAGGAACAAACCTTTCTGGAGGTCTACTTGCTCTTGTAGATCTTCGGGGAATAGGTTGAGGCTCCTCATTTGGTTGATGTTGTTGCACATTGTCACCGTTTGCAGTCCTTGAGTCTTCACCGTCCTCAAGCTCCATGTACTTATCACCTGTTTCTTTTGTTTGTTTTCTTTCCAAGTAATCTTTGTACATATTTTGTTCGTTAAAAATTACATCCCTACTCCTTAAGATTTTACCATCTTCAGGATTCCATAGGCGATACCCAAAGTCTCCTTCTCCATAGCCAATGAAGAAACACTTTTTGGACTTTGCATCTAACTTTGATCTTAGGCTTCTATCTATGTGCATGAAAGCCTCACACCCAAACACTTTCAGAAATGCATAATTCACCGGTTTACCTATCCATGCCTCTTCTGGAACTCCCCCATCCAATGCCGTTGAGGGTGACCGATTGATTAAGTACACAGACGTACTTACAGCTTCCGCCCAAAGCTCAAGCGGTAGGCCTGCATGTAGCCGCATGCTTCGTGCTCGTTCCATGATTGTCCTGTTCATCCTTTCCGAAATCCCATTTTGTTGAAGTGTCCTTGGGGTTGTCCTTTGCCTCCGAATGCCATTGCTAGCACAAAAGCTTTCAAAAGCTTGGCTGCAATATTCGCCTCCATTGTCGGATCTGAGGCATTTAACCTTGGTACCTGTTTCATTCTCCACAAAGGCTTTCCACCTTTGAAATATGGAAAATACATCGGATTTATTCTTCATGACATAAACCCATGTTTTTCTAGTCGCATCGTCTATGAATGTTACATAGTACAATGAGCCACCAAGTGATGGTGTACTTGCAGGACCCCAAACATCAGAATGAACCAACTCAAGTTTTTTATTTTTTCTTTCATTTGCTGATTTTTGAAATTTTACCCTCTTTTGTTTACCATAAACACAATCTTCACATAACTCTAAGTCCACTTATTTCAAACCTGGTAGAAGCTTCTTTGTTTGAAGGATTTGCATTCCTTTGGCACTCATATGCCCAAGTCGGTAGTGCCACACCGCACTGTCAACTTCTGTAGTTGCTGCACAAGCTGAAGGTTGCGTGCTAACAGTACACAAGTAAAGTGTACCGACTTTTTCACCCTTGGCAACCACCAAAGATCCCTTTGAGATCTTCCATCGTTTGTTTCCGAATGCAATGTTGTGACCTTCATCGTCCAATTGTCCTATAGAGATCAAATTTTTGCGAAGAGAAGGAACATGCCTAACATCTTTAAGCTTCCATTCATTTCCGTTAGCAGTTGTGACAGAAACTGTACCTTTCCTGACAATCTCACAAGCTTCATCATCTCCCAAGTATACATACCCAAAATTACCTTTGGTGTAGTCTTGGAAATGTTGCTTGTGTGGTGTCGCATGGAATGAAGCCCCGGAATCTACTATCCAGGAATTAGACACATTGTCTAATGAGAGAATTAGAGCATCTTGCTCTACTTTACCTGCCACATTGGCCTCCGATGTTGGCTTGTTGTCTTGAGACTCTGTCTCCTTCTTCTTCTTGGACCAGCAATCCTTCTTGACGTGGCCCTTCTTGCCGCAGTTCCAACATTCAAGAACTGACTTTGTGCGTGACTTGCTCCACCTTGAGCGATCACGACCCTTTTGGTTTTTGAACCTCTCCTTAAGCCTTCCTCTTGTTTCCACTGATAGTGCAGCACTTGATGATTCTCCTGTGCTTCTCCTTCGCATTTCCTTGCTTAGGAGAACCCCCACAATATCATCAAACTTAAGAGTATTTGTGCCAGAGATAGAATTACTTACAGCCATCACAAGGCTGTCCCAACTATCCGATAGAGATGATAGTATAAGGAGAGCTCGCACTTCATCATCGAAATTGATTTTCATTGATCGAAGTTGACTTATGTTTGTGTTAAAGTCATTTAGGTGTTCTGCAACTGAACCATTCTCTGCCATCTTTAGATTGAACAAGCGCTTCATAAGAAATACCTTATTGGATGCCGATGGTTTCTCGTAGAAGTCGTCAAGTGAATTCATCAAGTCCTCCGTGGTCTTCATCTCCGAAACATTGAAGGCCACCATTAACGCCAAGCTTAACCGGATTGTTCCCAGTGCCTTTCGATCAAGGACAATCCATGCTTCATCTGCCATTGTTGCGGGCTTCTTCGCAAGACCGCCTAGTGGCAAATAGAGGTCCTTCTAGTAGAGATAGTCTTCAATCTGCATCTTCCAATGTTGGTAGTTTTTGCCGTTGAACTTCTCAATCTTGAGCTTCCCTTCCTCCACCATAACTCCCACTCAATTCAAGGAATCCTTTCCTTGAGATAATTTAGCTACGAGCAAACCTTGCTCTGATACCAGTTGTTAGGAAATAAGACGTAGCTAAATAGATAATTGAGTAGATTACTTAATGGAGAGAGACAGATTTATATACACGAGATTATAGAGTAGAGAGAGAGAGAGAGAGAGAGAGAGAGAGAGAGAGAGAGAGAGAGAGAGAGAGAGAGAGAGTACACACGATATACGTGGTTCACCCAATGTGGGCTACGTCCATAGGAAAGCATCCACTCAATGGCTTTAGTACTTCAAACGAAGCAATAGTTGCAGACCCTCCGAAAAACAAAGATCAAGAAGAAGTACTTCAATCTGAATCCATCCTATGACATGAAGACAAGGTATTAAGAAACGGTAAGATTATTTATTAAGTTAAAGAATTATCCTTTTAAAGAAGCTAAATGGATGCAAGGAACCTAGATTAAGGATAATATGAACCTTGTCAATGCTTACAATGTTGCACTAGAGTAAGCATATGAAAATACATTTTATATGAAAATTGTTTTTGTCTTATAAGACTAATTCTCTTTTTATAGTGCACAAATTTAAATAGTATGCATGCTTAGAATCATGTTTGTGGTGACGATGTCTCCCAAACACCAAGTAGAACTTGTCACTCTACTTTGGAGGTATGATATGGACTAAAGAGCAGACATGCTTGCGGCAGCTACGTCTCCCAAGCACCAAATGGATTAGTCATCCATCTTGGAATGATGTCGTAGAGTAAAAAGGGATCCTCTACCCGCTAAGAAGCATGAACTAATGACTAGGCTTTATCTTCTCTACCTCATAGTTGAAGACGACTATGATTTCAAGAGAGAGGTAATGTCATAAAATCTAATATCTAGCTAACCCAAATGATTTTCTCATATGAAACTGATCATTTAATGTGGGAGAATAAACGGGAACAAGAGTTAGAATAGAGACATGTGCTTATAGACCTATCTTAGCAGGGGACCAAAAGGAGAGATGGTTGCATCTCAATAGGGGTCCAAAAGGAGACAGTCTACCAAAGAGCAATGTGCAATAAGTGCTTCTAGACTTATCTCAACAGGGGACCAAGAGGAGAGATGGTTACATCTCAATACAGGTCCAAAATACGGTAGTCTATCAAAGAGCAACGTGCATCTAATGGAGCATAAAGAACTTAGGGATAGCTTCATTAAAGACCTCCAATAGTTAGTGTTAAAAGTTCTTTGACCTTAGGCTTGACCTTAGGCAAGCTAGGGCTGAGCTTGAGGTGTGAACCTGACCTAAGCTTGAGGTGTTTGTCATGCTTCATGAATGAGATGCTTGTCGTGCTTGATGACTAAGGTGTTTGAGGTGCTTGTCGTGCTTGATGACTAAAGTTCTTGAGTTGCTTTTCATGCTTGCGGAGGAAGTTGCTTGAGAAGATTCCTATGCATGGGAGGTAAGGTGCTTGAGTCAAAAAGAGACCCTACAAAAGAGGGGAGAAGCCCCAAAGTTAGGCGAATCTTTGACTTAACCTCCCACTCACCCAAAGGGCACCCTTTTCTCAAGGGGCACATGCGACACATGTCACACTCTCCCTATGCTTAGCCACATGGTGTGCTTGAATGCTATTGGTTGGGCTAAAGAGGGTCCCAATGACCTTCTAGTTCCATCCAAAAAATATCTAGATATTTTCAAGCTCTCTCTCTAAGGGGTAAGGAGGACACTTGTCCAAAGACTACCAATACTTGAAATGCATGTGGCATGTGATTGGCTAGGGGGATAGGGGTCCAATGAGCTTGAGGCATGAGAAAAAGGTAGAACTCGTCCCAAGCAAGAAAGGGGTGTGTTTGGGGATATACAACACACACACACACACACACACACACACACACACACACACACACACACACACACACATTTTTGTGGATTTATTCTCACTTGGTGAAAGTAGAGGAACTCTACCTCCTTCTCCAAGCTTGTTGATAAGTGAGGGCCTACACCAACACTCTTGGCTATGGAATGCAAATCTAACCAAGAGCCATCCTTCAATGCTTAAGCTTGACATCTTCTCCATCTTCATTACCATGCTATTATGTATGCTGGCAAGAAGAGTGATGATAAGTGAGGAACTATTTCTTTCTCCTATGGAATGTTTCTTCTTCCTCTTCCCTACCCTACTTCCCTGCTAGCTCTCTCCACCTTCGAAGCTGTTTGAGGCCTTGCGACCGAGGTTTGGGATAGTTCATGCTTTCTACAAAGTTTATGTTATGCTTGTGATGCATGAAGCTTTCCATCTTCATTGCATCACACTAGGTCACAAGGAACACAAAGATTGTATTGTACCAAGTCTCTCTTAATGGGAGAAACTATAATACAAATGCCTATTGGAGGGGGGACCGGCTCCGTATGAATCCAGTCCTCAAATGTTTTCATGTTCTCTAAACTCTCTCTCTTGCAAAAGTATTGTTCATGCCAAGTTAACTAAGTACCATGTTTATGTTGCTACCATCAATTAAGTTCACCCGCTATGCTCACAAAACAATCTCACAAAAGTGCCTTATCTAATTTCCTAATTCCGCTACTCTCAAAGTTCATAGGCCATTTCCATTACATGTCCTTCTTGCTGCTACTGTGGGAAACACCTCTACATGTGCATACTATTTGCTATTGGCATTTCGTCGTATAAGTTGTAAGCTTCTAAGAAGGGCCACCTAGAGAGTCATCAGCCGGATAGTCACTCCAACTTTGTACATAAATAAAGCGCAAGCCTATGTTGTACATAACTCTATGCTAAAAGTATTACTAGCCATTTTGTGTATTGAGTCCCCTTTTGAAAAGTCAGTGTTCTTCTCTCTCTACTGTACGAAGCTATGGCTGCTCTAGCCTTCAAGCCACCTTGAGCTTATTACACAATAATCAAGCCCAACAACTGGTATCAAAGCTAGGCTTGCCACTCCCCGTTTCCCTCATTTTGCACAACCTCCCTTGAAACCTTGAAGCTCTTAAGCTTGAAGCTGTAGGTCAAAGAGGCATTCACCTTCTTGGCCCAAGCTGTGGAAATCAGCAAACTGTTTGGTGTGAACGAGAGAGTGCGAGGTTCTGAGAGAAAAAGCTAACAAGCTATCTCGAAGAGAATTAAAGGCAACCTAAGTACTCTCCAGGTAGCTCGTAATTGAGTTAATTTAAGCAAGGCAGTAGTGCTGGTCAAAACATTGGAGGGGAGAATTGGCCTCCTGCAACACCTTGTCGACGACATTTCAACTTGCATTTAAGCTTGGGAGAAACGTTCTGGAGACGGGCTGATCGTCCACATTCGGGTAGCCAGTCAAGCAAAGTGGCGTGTGGTAAAGCAAGGTGGCATGTTGTGGCCCTGGTATGCACACGTGGGTGCATGTAACACACACACACACACACACACACACACACACACACACACACACACACACACACACACACACACACACACTCAATCTTACGGCACAGAGCATTCGCTAGCTCTTATTTTTGGTAGATCACACCCATGATCGGGTCTCATGGATGTAAGTATAAGAGTGGGGCGACCTCAGATGAAGCTTAAATCACTCAAAAGCTCAAGAATGCCATCACCCCTCTATGGACGATATCTGCTTTCCTTTGAAAACTTTTGCTCTTCGAATTCGTCAAATTTGTCAATTTCATAGAAAGATTTAAAATTTTTTCGTTTTCAAACGACCACCCATCCCTTGGGCCCCTTAATCCCCTTTAAACAGTGTGTCCCACATGCACTGCACATTGCAAAGTTCTAAAAGTAAAACTAAAAAAATCCTTCGCAAGCTTATACACAGCACCGTGGGATTCCTCATCTTGTGGCAGCTTGAAAAAATCGACAACACTCTCTGCAACACATAGCAACAAGCAACAAGCTCTTTTTTTGTAAAACTCATCTTCTGTACAAAATTTTTTAAGCTTTTGTAAATTGCCTATAAGTAGCTAGAGCCTCATAAAGTGTAAAGTGGATATTCAAAGATCTCCCTCGACCTCAAGGCTAAGTTTTTTTGTGAAGAGCTACTTTGCAAATCCTATTTGCAAAGAGTGACTTCACAAATTAAGCATAATCCCGCATTCATACTACCTCTTGTAAATGGCAAGACACTGCCATAGAGAGAGTATCTCTATTGATAAGATCGAGACCCTCTGAGTTTGCAACCACTTTGCATCATGGGAGAGAAGGGGATTGAAAAATTCAATGGGGGCCGTTTCCACACTTGGCAGACCAAGCTGCGAGGATTTCTTATGAGAAAGCAACTATGGTCTGTTGTAAAACCGAGGGTAAGTGAACCATCCACTTCTATTGAAGGCACTCTCACTAGGGCCCAAATCGCACATGCACAAGCTAAAGATGAACAGGCACTTGGCATAATTATGACATCACTCTAGGATAATTATGTGCATTTTACAGATAGCTGTACCATTGCAATCCAAGCATGGGATATTCTCGAACATAACTTTGGTGCTAAACAAAATCAAAGTAGGATTAGCTTAAGAAAAATCTTTACAAACTTATAATGCTTCAAGAGGAGGATGTTTCAAGCCTAGTTAACAGACTAATAAGCATAATAATGCAGCTCACTTACATTCAGTGCCAAGTCCCGAACAAGATCAAATTGCTGTGCTCTTGAGTGCTCTACCTAAAAGTTTGACAACATAGTGACAATCTTAGAGCAAAAGGAACCCATACCTTCTCTGCAATATGTTACAGGGGCAATCCATGAAGAAGAAAAGAAAAATAAGAAGAAATTCAAATCAGTGGGAGGAGCTTATTTTAGATCATCATCATCTAGGGCATCATCATCATCACCTAGATTAAATAACAAGAAGTGTTATGAATGTGGCAAGCCTGGACACTTCTCCAAGAACTGCTACAAGAACAAGTATTGTAGCAATTGCGGCATCAAGATCATCCACCACCAAAATGCCAAGGAAGAAACAACCTTTAAAGACAAAAGTAGAGTCAATCTTGCAGAAGAAGAGGGCGAAGATGCAGCTCAATAGGAAGAAAATTGTCTCCATGTGTGTGCCGCCTCCAACTACTTTTGTGAGTATACTGATGTACTGTAAATATGGATGGTCTTCCACCTTCTTTGTTTAAGGGGAGGACTTCTTGGTTTGTGTGACACCATATGATGAGACCACTCAGTCTGTGTGACTACCTCGGTCTATGTGACTATTAACCTGTGTGGATTTAGGTCTCGATTCAGCTTCATTCAGTATAGTCCATGCCTAAGGGGTGGATTATTAAGATAGGCATGTCCTTCTTGCTCCTACTACCGTGGGAAACACCTCTACGTGTGCATACTATTTGCTATTGGCATTTGTCCTATAAGTTGTAAGCTTCTAAGAAGGGCCACGTGGAGAGTCATCAACCGAATAGCTACTCCAACTTTGTACATAAATAAAACCCAAGCCTATGTTGTACATAACTCTATGCTAAAAGTATTACTAGCATTTTTGTGTATTGAGTCCCCTTTTGAAAAGTGTGTGTTCTTCTCTCTCTACTGTATGAATCTATGGCTGCTCTAGCCTTCAAGCCACCTTGAGCTTATTAACAATCAAGCCCAATAGTAATGGCACCTTATACCTATTCACATGAAAGCGAAGCGCCATGAAGAAAAGCCTACCTCGTCGACACATGACGAGAGCATTCTTCACTAACATAGAGTCTGTAGGCCAAGCTCCTCCCTATTCATTTCAACAGTACAAAGTCAACAATGTCATTGTTTGCCCCATCGGCATATTGAAATTGGCCTTCTTTTGCACTGAAGCCTCAACACTTAATTATAAGCCTACCCGCGCGTTCCCCACGTAGCGATCATGATAGCAGCCTTGTGTGCAACAAGACCCAGTGGCCAGCTGAACAGTATATCCAGCTTCAACTACCTTACTCAGCTGTTTCTGCAGGTGCAACTAGTCTTGGTCAGCATTATGCCGCTCCAAGTATAGCTCATGCAAATTCAACAACTCTGTGCCCTCGGCCATCCTTCATTGCTCATGGAAATGATATGCAATAGGTCCCCATGCCTAATTCTCAAGCTTCATACTGATTCTTTTCCACGTTGTTTGCCCGTGCAACAACAAGCCGGGTAGAACCAAAAAGGAGTACCAGAGACCTTTTAAACCCTGGTTATAGTTTGCAAATCAATCATCAAGCTAGAGGATACTTTGGATGCTTGCCGATGTGATGTGCACTATGAAAGATTAAATATCTTGTACGATCAACCCATGGTATATTTCTATTCTAGTGCTACTGAAATAGAAGATATCAAATTTCAATCGATGATCAGTTGGCCTAATCTAGAGTCAAATCACCAACACTCATTGCCTTCGCAGGCCTGCTCAACACATTTTTTTGATGATGCTATCATGCTGTTGGCAATGCACATGGCAGAGACCAAAGAAATGGAAAGAGTAAACGTCGAAGTGGACATGAGGGCAGAAAAGCTTAGCAAGATCAATCACACCATAGCTTATGATGGTTATCCTCAAGTAATTAAGACAGCGGCTTCAGTGCTTGCTGCTTGCACTTTTAGAATAGAGTGTGATGGTGCCCCAAAAATAACATCCTCATGTTTGAGAGGGGAGATGAAGAAATCCTCTTTGTCCACATAGCTTTGGACATGAAGCCTCAATTTTCCAATTAAGGGAGTAACTGAGATGTCTTCTCCCTTGATAGATGCATCGGCTTTTAATGTATCTTCCCTCTCGTGGGCTTGCATGCCTAGCGTGGTGGTCAATTCCGTGGATATGAAGTTGTGAGTTGAACCAAGGTCAAACAAAATAAAGGCATCATGATCTTGCATCTTTCCCCAAGCATAGGAAAGGAGAAATCCTTGGCAATGAGCATCCTCTTTTGGAGCTTCAAACATAGAGTCTCTAGGAGCCTCATTGCGGGCGATTCTCTTGGGGCAAGGACACTAACCATGGCCGTCCCCACACTTAAAACATTTGTGGTCCTTACAAAAATCTTCTAGCTCTTTAGGAGAGAGTTTATATTTACCTTTGTAAACTCCCTTCTTCTTGGACCGATTGTTGTTGTTGAAATGGCCTTGGTAAGAATTTTGGGCATTGGTTTTCCTCTTGGCATCACTTTTGTCTTTATTTTCCATGGGCTTGACATCCCATCTAGTCCCTTGTTGGAAATTGATGCACGAAGCAACCATGGTGTGGTGGATTACTTCGGTGATAGAACCTGGCCGTTGAGAGTTAACATCCTCGGCCATCTCTTTGGGTAATCCCGCACAAAATTGTTACTTTTTGCTTTGCGAAGTTTATCTTTTGAAAGACAATAGCCTTGAGATATAAATCCCAAAACTTGTCCACATATTTGTGGATAGACTCATGAGAGAGAAGCTTCTAACTCCACCATTCGGTAACCACTTTGTCCTTTGCATCGTTTGCAAGGAATTGCTTTATGATGGAAACTCGTAGAGTTTCCCATGTCTTTGGGGCTTCACCGTAGCCACGAAGGCTAGCCCACCATTGACGAGCCGATTTTTGGAAGTGCATAGCTACATGGTGTAGCTTGGAGGACTCCGTGAAGCCCTCGTCTCCAAAGGCCGCATCAAATTGTTGGATGAAGGCCAATACTTTGTCACTAGCACCAAAGGTGCCATCATAGGTGAGAAAAGAGATACTCTTTCCTCCCTCTTAGAACTTCTTGAGCTTTTGTGACCTTCGCCATGCAGGGTAAGATTTGCGATATCCTCCTCTCTTGTATTCTCTAGGAGAATAACTATTGCTTTCCTCAGAAGAGGAGGAAGGTGAAGAAGCAGGAGAAGAGGGTGACCTCACCAATGTACTTTGAGAGTAGCGGAATTAGGAAATAAGATAAAGCACTTTTGTGAGATTACTTTGTGAGCATAACGGGTGAACTTAATTGATGGTAGCAACATAAACATGATACTTAGTTAACTTGGCATGAACAATACTTTTGCAAGAGAGAGAGTTTAGAGAACATGAAAACATTTGAGGACTGGATTCATACAGAGCTGGCGGGTCCCCCATTAATAGGCATTTGTATTATAGTTTCTTCCATCAAGAGAGACTTGGTACAATACAATCTTTGTGTTCCTTGTGACCTAGGTGATGCAATGAAGATGGAAAGCTTCATGCATCACAAGCATAACATAAACTTTGTAGAAATCATGAACTATCCCAAGCCTCAGTCCCAAGGCCTCAAACACCTTCGAAGGTGGAGAGAGCTAGTAGGGAATGAGGGTAGGGAAAAGGAAGAAGAAACATTCCATAGGAGAAAGAAATAGTTCCTCACTTATCATCACCCTTCTTGCTAGCATGGTATTGAAGATGATGAAGATGGAAAGCTTAAGCATCGAAGCATGGCTCTTGGTTGGATTTTGCATTCCATAGCCAAGAGTGTTGGTGTAGGCCCTCACTTCCCAACAAGCTTGGAGAAGAAGGTGGAGTTCCTCTACTTTCACCAAGTGAGAATGAATCCACAAAAATGAGTGCGTGTGTGTGTGTGTGGTATTTACCCCCCCAGCACACCCCTTGCTTGCTTGGGGCGAGTTCTACCTTTTTCTCATGCCTCAAGCTCATTGGACCCCTCTCCCCCTAGCCAATCACATGCAGCATGCATTGCAAGTACATGGGTAGTATTTGGACAAGTGTCCTCCTTACCCCTTAGAGAGAGAGCTTGAAAATATCTAGATATTTTTTGGATGGAACTAGAAGGTCATTGGGACCCTCTTTAGCCCAACCAATAGCATTCAAGCACACCATGTGGCTAAGCATAGGGAGAGTCTGACATATGTTGCATGTGCCCCTTGAGAAAAGGGTGCCCTTTGGGTGAGTGGGAGGTTAAGTCAAAGATTCGCCTAACTTTGGGGCTTTCCCCCTCCTTTGTAGGGTCTCTTTTTTACTCAAGCACCTTACCCCCCATGCATAGGAAGCTTCTTAGACACCTTCCTCATGAAACATGACAAAAACCTCTAGAACCTTAGTCATCAAGCATGACAATCACCTCAAGCACCTTAGTCATCAAGCACGACAAGCACCTCAAGCACCTCAGTCATCAAGCACTCCAAGCACCTCAAGCTTAGGTCAGGTTCCCATCTCAAGCTCAGCCCTAGCTTGCCTAAGGTCTTGCCTAAGGTCAAATGACTTTTAACACTAACTATTGGAGGTCTTTAATGAAGCTACCCTCTGCATTAGATGCACGTTGATCTTTGATAGACTACCTCATTCTGGACCCGTACTGAGATGTAACCATCTCTCCTCTTGGTCCCTTGTTGAGATAAGTCTATAAGCACTTATTGCACATTGCTCTTTGGTAGACGGTCTCCTTTTGGACCCCTATTGAGATTCAACCATCTCTCCTTTTGGTCCCCTGCTGAGATAGGTCTAGAAGCACATGTCTCTATTCTAGCTCTTGTTCCCATTTATTCTCCCACATTAAATGATTAGTTTAATATGAGAAATCATTTGGGTTAGCCAGATATTAGATTTTATGACAGGACATGCCTATCTCACTAAGTACATCTAGCTGGGCATTGCCACTTCCAGCACCATAGATAAAAGGATGAGAAGGCAGCAGGGTCTGTGTTTGATGGTTCCATTAAAGCTCATGCACGAGCAAAGCCATCCTAGCCTACTCTCTTTTTCTCTCTCTCTCTCTCTCTCTCTCTCTCTCTCTCTCTCTCTCTCTCTCTCCCTCTCTCATGCTCCAATTCTTGTGAAATATGTCTATTCTATAGCCAGAGAATGTAATAGGGATGTGGGTCCTTATGGACAACCGACTATGTATGTGGAAATTGTGGACATCACATGAGGTGAACGTATAATTGGATTGCAGTCTTTGGACGTGAGGTTCTGTGAAGCCAAGCACTGGGGGCCAGGTTACCCAGTGTGAGGTGGATTAGGTACTAGAGTGATCCATCGACATCCCTTGAACTTTTGACGTCACATGTAAGCGTTTTTGTGGCAATCAAACATGGCACACGAGTTCCCACATTTTCATGGATTGCCTAATGTGAATGCACAGAAACAATGCTAGCGTGCAAACGAGAACAAAAATGAATGCCTCTATAGCCTTGCATGAGCCACATTGTCGGAAGGAAGAACTATTGCACCACCGACAACACCTGTGGTAAACACCAATAGAGATTTATGAGAAACCCTCCAAGCATGGAACACTTGAAATCAAGAGAAATAGAGGACATCATGACGAAGCTCGTCTTGTGGAGATGTCCGTAGAGTATCCATAGGAAAAAAAAGATGAGAAATGAAGAAGTTATGACCACTCGAACATCTCTCTCTCTCTCTCTCTCTCTCTCTCTCTCTCAAAGAGTGGACATAGACAAACCTGTAGACAAAGCTCCGAGCTGCTTATGGGGAACCTTCAAATTGCTTATGGAGAAGATCGGACTGCTTCTGAGACCAGTTGAGAATCCTTGGGAGCTTCAAAGGGGATCCATTTTGTATCTTGGGCCAGGGATGATGTTGACTCAACCGTCTTCAAAGTTGAGATCATCCTTTTCCACACAAAGAGATTTGATGTTGGAGAAGCCGAAGGGCATGGACTGCGGAGTAATGGTATTTCTGGAGACAGGCATACCAATATGTCAGCACCTATTAGCCTCCAGTAGCAGTTTACTGCTGGCCAATCAACAACTGGGTGGGATAGCAAAAACTTTACACACAATATGGCCAACATTGTGGCCTGTAAAGAGCTTCTCTTGCTAAACCACATGCAAGCAACAACCAATGCGGGTGAAATTGAGATTAGCAACAACAATATACTACAACGTTGCTCTTCAGTAGTTGCATACGAAGCAGGGAATGATGGTGGTGTGGATTTGAACGCCCAACAGTTATTGCTTCAGAGATCCCTTCTTGCTAATAACCACAATTTGGTGGTGGATCCTATGAGCAAAGGTCCGTGTACGTAGCAGCTACCGGATCAAGTTTAGATGGTTGTAGATGGTAGACATCAGTTTGGTATTGTAGCCAACACAAACCCTCATTTCCCCTTGGAGGAAAGCTACTCCAGGGTGGGCAGTGAAAATCTATTCACAAATTCTCAAAGGTCTTTTGTGCAGTGGGCGATCGAGGTAGAAATTCCATGTAGCAACTATAGTATGCCAAACACGCCGAGTGCAATTATCGCCAACAAAGATTTAACATGTAATAGCGCATGGCATGCTGTTGTTAATATATTGTCTGAGTGCGGAACCAATTTTAGCGTTAGGAGGACCGAATTTGTGATATACTATTGAATGCATTTTGCAACCTCAATATTTAGAAATTATTTTATTTAGTTGTAAACTCAAATATATCATATATGTTGGGTGCCAAGCGTCCTCTTGTGCAACTAAATTCCTCATGATGCTGCATCTTATCTCGATTTTCTTCTAGAGATGAGTTAGCTTTCTTTGAATCTCTTACTGGCTTAGCATTACATCGGCAAAAATTCAAGGAGGGTTGTCTGGACAGAGGGGTTGGCTGGGGTGTTGCAGATTGGAGGGCCGCCAGGGCTTGAGAAGGAGAGTTGGCCGCATGGGGTGGTGGCGACGACATCGACGATTGGACTGAACATATGGAATCTAGTTGTATGCACAAAAGGGCTAGATTTCTCGCAAGCTCCATGCCACCACCTCAATTGCATCATTAACAGAACTACTAGTACCTCTATTGTAAGCACTGGCTTTTGCATATTTTGGAGGAATCGCACCTTGATAGCCTTCAAGTTGCATCTTTTGACTAGAGATATTAGTTTCTAGTGGATGGCTGTTGTGCCCCCTACACGTGAAAAGTGGTTATTGGAGGCTCAAAAGCAATGGATCTTTAGAATTGGTTTTTGCTCATCACTACTCAAAACACGGGACTCACGGACGTTCAAAAGCAGACGCTCAATGCAAAAAACAAATCTATTGCTCTTGAAAGTGAGATCGTTGTCAAAGGTATCACGGTTGTTGATGACGAGCTTGAATATACCATCTCGACTCTCTATGGCCACAAAAACACACTCATTACACCCTCACCTTCGAGCGATGTTGAAGAGAATTGCTACTTGATTGAGACCTTGATTGAAACCCCTTGGAAATAACATACGTCAAACGGATTGACAAATTGGACGCCGTGTTGCCTTGAACAACAGGTTGATGTGTTGAGAAGTATAACGTGGGGCATTTACAAGTTCTAGTTGATCATAGCTTGCCACAATGCCTAGTAGGCAGCTGAATGTACTGTAGTATGTGATTCATAAATACTAAATATGACAACATTCATGCCACTTTTTGGCTCTATTTTGAAGGTGAATGATATCGAGCAGAACACCACCCGTACTTATGTCCATGAGTGTCACATAATAGTACTTTTCCAGATGCACGTTTGGATTATTGATGAGTAGACTAAATATAGTGCCTTCCACTATGGGTTACCAACCTCAAGATGCCCGTTATCATGTGCAATTAGGAAGCATGATACATAACACGGGTTAGTCAGCAAGGAGGCAAGAAGACATAAATGCTGATCGAAGCAGCTTACAACACACACACACACACACACACACACAGATAAGGTAATGTTGATCAAAGGAAATAGAGCATAAAGTCACATATGTGTGTTTTGTGTATGGCAGGGAGGATATATATTCACAACATTACACATTCCAATTGCACAAGCGTGACTCCAGCTAAAAAACACTGCAAGGTCCGTTATCTGTATCCAATTTTCCATGCGCATGCGTTTGTTTGGTGCAGCACATAAACGCTACTAGATAGGGCACGACTTCTGTTTCTTATAAGTTTTTGGAGAGACCACAATGCCAACTCTCCACCATACTTTTGTATGGCACCTCTGTATGATGTGCACTGTAGACTTTGCACTTTCAGTCTGTGACGTTTCATTGCAAGATGATATGTTTAACTATTCACAATGCTTTTTTGTAGCTTGAATCAACTATCAACTTGTAGATTGGACAATCGAAAAGCATCAAGACAACATTGCAAGTCAGTAAACCACCTCATTTACTGTTGCAATTCACTCATGCTTTATCTATTTGCTTGTTTTATAATTTTCTGCATTATTTCCTTTGCTTCGTTTTATTTGGATCTTGTTTTTAGAACTATACACTCGATGTTGATCAACATCTACACATGTTAGTTACACACACGACTCTTTGCATACAGTTTCTAGCCAATGCCTATTATGTATTATAGTAGTGAATACACAAGTAGTGAATGCCTGTGGTGTATTGCAATAGTGAATTTACCTTGTGCATCTTTACTTTAGCTCTTAAATAGATACCATAGTAGGTGTCTAAATAATTGATGGCATACTATATATGTCCTCGTTTCTCTTGTACTAGGTATTAGTATGAAGTTCTTAGGACCTAGAAGGTTACAATCCAAGCATCAATAAGCTAGGGAGAAAATTGTAGCCACCTTGAAACTAGATCGTCGATATACTAGGTCATGGTTTGAAATTAGTGCATTGTATAAAGATTGGAGCACCATATACTAGTTCATGGTTTGAAATTAGTGCACTGTATAAAGATTGGAGCATAATGTGCAATCTTTTCTCACCATCTACAAATATGTTCCGGTGTACCTCACATATATTGTGATAAATGACGTCGATAGAAAAACGAAATATACACTCCTGCTGCCCTCACTTCTATATTATTGTTGGGTGCTTTGCCATTGGAGTGGCATCAACGAGACTTAGCATCATTTCATCTACAGTCAATTACTAGTTCAAGATACCAACCATGAATCAACAATATCCCATGAGACCGATGAGCGATATTTGGACATAAAAGCGGCAGATATTATAATGATAGACGAACTATCCATGTTAATCCAAAAAACTTTTCACCAAGACAAAATGTCAACGAAACAAGCTGTACATTGGCAGATCCCTTCAACAACAAATGTGTTCTCTTGCTCGGTGATCTTGCTCAACTACCCCCATTTTGTAGTCACGCACGAGAGCTTTGTAAATCAACCATATCACAGGTCCACTGGCTACCTGCAACTTTGTACATGCAACATACATTGTCGATACCATAACACAAAACACAGAAGGTGAAATTACATGTATAACTGTTCTCATTCATTGTATCAGGAATAACTACAAATGAAGAAAGGTAAAACACAAATAACTACAGAAGAATAAAGACAAAACACACTCGACATCCACCTTCAAAAATGCAAGCCGACATTCTGCGCTACCAACCATTCGATGAAAAATTTCTTTTTGAAATACTTTCGTTTGCAAGAATTTACATGTAACACGTATACTAGAAAAAACATTCATTAGTAGACATAATAGTACCTCGGGGGGTTCACTATGTGTATAACTACCATATCACGTGCGTTCAAGACATGTTTGTAAAACCCCTTATCTGTGAATTTTGTTAAGAATATAATGTACCCTTTTCTTTTAAAATCTGTAAGTTTTTTTCAATTTTGAAAAAATAATGCCCTTTTGTATATATATTTCTGTAAGTTTTAAGAACTTAAATACCCTTCTGCTGAACTCACGTGATAGGTTACATTTTTATTAGGTGACCTACCCGAGAGTAGTACAACCTCGCTTGTATATAATCTCAACTGTAATCATCCCTATAACCTCTAATAATTGATGCACTTAACTTTGTCTTCTCCCATAAACATTATAGCATTTTTTCAAATGTATATCCATTTCACGCAGTGCCGCCCTTGCCAAATTAGCCATTCTCTTGTTCCCTTCAATGCCAGATGCTAAATGTCAAGTTGCATATGTCCTGCTATATTCTATAGATGTTATATAGCAAGGCCCACCAAGCAAGACTACTTTCTTTTTTAGGGGTACTCTCTCAAAGCGAGAGAGTCAATGACAGTAGATTAGTGCCATGTGGCACTAATAGCCAAGCTTTATCCAACTTTATCCATTGGTCCATAATTGCTTCTAAGAATTTCATGGCTTACTAAGGTCCTTTTTATATTTCACCCTCCTTGGGAACAAGTGAAGATTCACATTGACATTTTAAAACAATAAAATGGAAAGGAAATCAAGGTAGTAGCTATCAAATGAATAATGAAGGGATCATTGGATAAAAGACTGGCTTCGCATCCGCCTACGTGAAGCTTCTTCTTGCCCTACCCTTCGCTTCTCTTGGGGAAACTGCAGCTATCGCACACGGTTTGGAAGGCCCATTGGTGGGCAGTCTGTGGGTTCTACGAGTGGAGAAGGATGGAAGAAGTGCATTCTGCAGGCACTGTGTCTCTCGGGTGGGGTTTGGCTTCGTTTGACAAGCAGGGATGGCTTTGAGGAGCGGGTGCACCCCATCCTTTGGTGCTTGAGGAACAGATCATGCCTTTTTTTGTAGCCAGGGTATCGCAGCTGCCCTTCTTCCCCTCGGAAGAGAAAGTGCTTGCTTAGTTGGTTGAGGTGTGGAGTGGGGCTCTGCTTTAGGTCTTTCATTACCCAAATGACTAACATAGTTAGCAACCCAGGCAGATAACAGTGCCAATGGATCCCCAACTCAGGTCTACCAAAACCATATTGTGAGGTGGATGTTTAAATTATGTACAATCAGCCTACAACTATTATTAAAACCTAAGAGAGGTAGAATTCAAGGACCCAGAAAGTGCATCAAAGAGTGCATGAGAAAGTACAAATACTCAAACTTTATCGTTATAGCCTGGCTATAAAAAAAATTCATATGAGAAATACCTAGCAGCTTATGAGCATACTACCAAAGTATTTACAGTAAGCGTGTCTATGTGTGCTATGAATCGCGTGTCTATGTGTCCTTATGCATCCTTTAGCAGTGACATACACTTGATACATTTCATTTGTAACTCAAGAAGGACTGTATGTACATGTATGTACAGGGCTTGTGAAGCTTCATGTATGCCTGTGTGCGAGGAGCATAAAGGTACCCAGATGCTGGTAGTCTGAGTTGAACTTGTAAGAGATCCATAACATGTCAAGCATCACCGCATAGTACTACAACTCGACTCAGCAAATTGCAGCCTAGTGGTGTTATGTAAGTGAGAGGGAACCCCAATAATAAGGCACGACAGTCAAGGTAGCGAACACGAAGTGTGAAAGCTATCCAGGATAACCAAAAACCATTATTAAAAAAAACCAGCTTTAGCCTGTACTTTGATCTGATTTTCCAAAAGTCCATTTGTTATTTTTATACAAACCCTTACCTAGGTTTTGAGGCATGATGTTTATCATGTTTTTATAATAATCAGCCTATCAAGCTCAAAGGTTTATGGCATACATTTGTAACAAGCCTGATTAGCTCGGGGAGATAACACATCAATGATAACCATTAAAAAACCAGAATTTACTGAGTAGGTTTCTCGGCAACATAGCCAGATTAACCATCTAAGCTCATTCTTTTGAAACCATTTCGACTATAAATGAAGAACTGTAGTTTGATATTTACTCATCAAACTAGAGATCAGTAAAGAGCTCAAAATGTCTATCTATAGTTCTATGTACCATTTATACTATTATGCCCACAGTTCCTACAACATATCTATGTCCACGATTACCATGTAGTAATCCTCCGACTAAGCCTAAAAAAAAGCTATAAGCTAAACTCTGTACGAATTTTTTTTTGCAACATTTTCTTTGCATATGCTCAGTTATTAAAAAAATCCAGTCAATGTCCAAAGCTAGTACTGACAAAACACGTAATGACAAACATCTCATATTTTGTATCTCTCTCAAAGATTCAAAAATATTAAGCAACCATTTATTTGTATTCCAATAGTCAACCAAAAGATACCATAGGCTACCATCCATGATAGTTCAGACATTCATCCAAATATGAAAATTTGAAAAAAGTTCCAACACGTAATCCAACAATATGCAACAAGCCTGTATAAATGTATCCCATCAAAAAGTCTAATGTATATTATGTATGGTAGGGAATCAACCCCAATTTCAAAGTTTTCTTTAAGGTTCAGGGTCTCCATCCGTGTATACCAAAGTAACAGTATGATGCTAGTCAGGTTTTTAGTAAGCTTGAAGTCAGTAAGCAGAACCTCATAAAATCCAAATACAATAACCATAACCAGATATGAGTGTTGCCACTCCTTTTAACCTCATTTATGATTGTTAACGCATGATTTAAGTGTTATTTTAACACCAAAAGTCATACAATATCTACAGCTTAAGTACCACGTGACAGATGAATTACCACCCAAAAAATCTGCAAACATATGGCAATAATTCACTGGTTCATTCTATATTTTTAAAAAAACCATTTTTATTCATGTCCGAAAGGCCTCTCATATCAACCAAGAGATGATACTCACCTCCAAGTACAAACCCAAGATAAAAAGAAACTCTATATGACCATATTAACAAAATAGACATAAGAAATGATGTATTTAAATAACCAGTATTTGTAACATGTATCTACCCCTGTGTATGTGTGTGTCCCGACTAGGTGCAAGGGCACCTACCTGTCAGGACGTTGTTCATAGCCTGGCATATTGGGGACATGATTATAGTGCATCATCGAGCGATCACGAAAGGTTGCCTTCTGTCCTAGACAAAGACGGTTAAGCGCCTACCTCAAGTTGCATAATCCTCAGAGGATGTGTGTGTGTGTGTGTGTGTGTGTGTGTGTGTGTGTGTGTGTGTGTGTGTGTGTGTGTGTGTGTGGATGTGTGTGTGAACTCATTCTCACTTGCGTCATCTCTAGCACAAGAGATCTAGTGTGTGAATGTGTGTGTGTGTGTGTGAGCGCAAGAGAGAGAGAGAGAAATACAGGGAGCTATGATATGTGTGTGTGTGTGTGTGTGTGTGTGTGTGTGTGAAAATGTGGAGCGCAAACTTGCAAAAGCATGCTGCTTGTGTGTGTGTGTGTGTGTGTGTGTGTGTGAAGGACACTCTTCGCATGGTGTGAGCCGTGAAGGCGGATGTGATGAGCATAGAGAAGCCACAACGTGAACCTACATATACGTTATGGGTAGGTGAAACAAGTCCCGATTTGAAGATAGCTTCATGGGCAGATGTAAAGGTTAATGGGCATATTAGCGATAGCCAAAAATAGTAGCCTATGTAAGCCAATTGGGATGCATGCTTGTGGGTGAGGGCATTAATGTAACTTCGAGTCAGCCAGTGGTGGGGACTCAGCTAACCTTATTAATGAAAGAGAATCTCCTTCGAGTAATTGCTAGTGATCAAACCAAGACTTTGCCATGATACGCTCCATCTGTGTTATGAATATTGTGAGGCAGAGCAAGCTAGGTAAATTCCAAGTACAAAGTTGCGCAGAATAGTCCGGCAAGTCAGTAAGTATGAGAGAATGGGACATTATCTTCTGCCCATGTAGATGTGTGTGTGTGTGTGTGTGTGTGGATGTGCCCATGTAGATGTGTGTGTGTGTGTGTGTGTGTGGCCCTCCCCCATCCTAGAGGAGAGATCCACTTGGTGGAGGATGGTCCACCAAGTGGACCAATCCCCCACCAATTTGTAGTAAATGTTTCCTTAAAATTTCAATGTTCATAGCTCAATCACCTGAGCTATGTTAAAAAGGTATAGATGCGAGATTACCCATCTGTAATATGTTGAACCGGGTTTAGATGTAAGAATACACAATATTTCTATGACAAAGGGGTCCTCTAGGGAGGAGAGTAAGGTACTATGAAAACTACATACCTGACATCTCATGATTGTGGTTGATGGGTCACCCCAAATTTGTGAAGTATGTCGTCATGGTGGTTACTATATAATACTCCGATCCTGCAAAATGAAGATCACTTGAAATTTCACACCTGCTCGCAGGTGGACATTGATTATAGTATATGGATTATATGTAAGCATGTAGATGCTTGACCAATTTAGGAGCTGAGAGCCCCGACCCATCCCTTCTAGTAATAATGTAACTTGTATTAGAGAGCATGCAATGCAATTCTTAGGGTATGAATACCCATATCTTGACAAAAACCGTTTGATTGAAATCAGGATAAATTGGAATAGCTATATTATTATCTAATATATTATCTACTTCCAACTATTAAGTATGGCAGTAGTTCAACCAAAGACTAGTAGGGAAAAGAAGTGTGTGTTTAAGTATGAAAATCCCCTCATAATTGAACCATACGTAGAAAATTATATTAAATAATATATTAGATAATATTTTAAAACAAGCAAGGTTATTTGTCAAGTTTGGGTTCCATCGGATCCAAATTGGTACATGTTAAATCAGTTTCCAGGTTGCAAATTAGTCCTGTAGCTCTTTGCAGGGGTAGAATCCGAAAGTCTGATTTACTGACTCACTTAGCTTAGATTGAAGTGATATATGTAGACCAATCACAATAGTTGGCAAAAAATTGTACAGTCTTTGTTGTGAGAAAATTGCTCACTTGGTCAAAACTGACACATGAACCTGGTTGCAGGCAAAGAATTGAGAGCTTGATAGGAGTTGAATTCAAGTCAAGTGGAAAAACGGACAACAATTCAATCCACGAATAAGTATTCTAACCAAGGCTTAACCAGTCTATATGAACCTTAGATCTGGTTGTATACTAGCAAATCAAGGCATATTTGGAGAGACCGCTGGTAGGGTATCCACCGAAGAGAGTGTGAATCAAGGTGATCACTTGGGCACTAACTTTGAAGAAATCTCAGACACTTATTTAGACTCAACGTTTGAAATGTCTTCCTATTCCACTTATTCAGGAATCGGAACGACAGTGCGATATAATCACATACTCACCTTTTATAAGACTAATGTCCATGGAGCTCAGGTTTACCTGGATCCTAATGAAGAGTATGCCATTTGCATTGATGACCACGAAATAGAGTCTGAAGAAGAAATCAGGGCAAACAAACAAGGAAAAATGTATATGGATAAAAATGGGACTCAATATTTAAAAGTTGAAAACCCTGATGTAATAGAAAAATGGGGGTTAGAGGTGACTACCATAATTCTCGATATGGTAGCCAAAGAAGGTCCACCAACTTTAGAATTCTAGGCATATGATCAAGTTGATCAAAAACCTTTGAAACGGCGTAGCACTGATAATCCTAGGATCGGAGTCTATTGTTGGGAGGATATGAACGTCAAGGATATTTTATGGACCTCTCATGCCAAATCAGGGTAGCTAACAGCCATGAAGATCATCTATATCTTCAAAATCAAAGACAAGTGTTCATCAGATCTACCAACTTACCTATTTAGGGATTTTTATAACAATAACTTTATTATGATGAGTTGTGAGGAGGTAGAACAAACCAAATACCAAGGGTACTCTATAAGAGATTGGATATTGGGCCAAGGACCTGATCATATGGCAAGAGAAGAACGCTGAGAGGGATCTTTTGGGAGCAATGTGAAAAAGCCCGAACCTACCTCGTCACAAAGAAAATTGAGTGACATTAAAGCCAGTCCAAGGCTACATGAGTCACTATTTTCAACAGATTGGTTTGAAGGGCTCGAGACAGGACCAACTGTCAGAAGAGTTGGAGTTGAGCCAAATAGACATGTCAGAACAGCTGATTTTCAAAAATGGGTCAGAAAATACAATGGATCTGTGGATCCATATGACCACTTAGCTAGCTTCAAGCAAGTGCTAAGAGCGGAATGCATATTTAATTTGCACACTCAATTTGAGGGATTTGGAATGACTTTAGAAGGAAAAGATTTAACATGGTTCCAAAACATTCCGCCAAGTTCAATCATGGATTTAAATACATTAGCTCATGGATTTGTAGCTGCATGTTCCAAAACTGGGATCAAACATATTACGGTAGCTCAAATCTATAGCTTCAAACAGAAGCAAGGTGAGTCTATTAGGGATTGTGTAACTAGGATGAAGCAATACATTGCAAGATGCCCAGAACTAGAAATACCTGCAGAAGAAAGGTTAGTGTCATTGTTTCTAGAGGGATTGCTAAACAAAGAACTTCATGCTATACTGTATAGCAAGAAACATATGACCCTAGAAGAGTGTGTATTAGATGCTATTGACTTGGGAGAAAATTGTGATATTTTCAATGAATAAGATATCCCTAAGGATACTCAGAGTGAGAAAACAGCATCCACAAAACCAACACAAGTGGGAACAGCTGCTGCAGCACCACTTACATCCATAGAAAACATGCTCAAAAGGATGAATGAAATGATGAATAATATACAAAAAGCACCTACAAGAAAACCATGGCAAGGTATATCTCAACAGGGACAACAAATTAGGCCGCAAAAATGGTGTGTTATTGATGGTAAGTAGACCAATATTGACCAAAGTACAATGGAAATGTTCAATGTGTGCCTATGAGACCACAAGGACAACCCACGTACAAATATCAACCTTATATGGCTCCAACACAAAGACCACCGATGGGTATGAAAAGACCATAACGAGTGTTGGGTCAACAACCTCCATATCCTAGACATAATGTATTGCATGTAAAGTACATGCATTCAGAAGGAGTCATAGATGAACAAGAACTAGTGCCTGCTACACCTTATGTTGAGCCTAGCCCATCTACAGTAATGGTACAAGGAGAGTGATATAGTTCATATCCACCTTCAATGGAAGAACCTGTGACATATGCTACACCAAAGCTTACATCGATGTACTATGTGGCTAATCAAGGTGTTAGACCTCCTATCGTAAAACCCATGATTAAGACAAGGACTAGAAACTACCATAATTTTGGTGCAAATGATCATTGGAAAAATGAATGTCCAAAACGTGACAAGAACATTAAGCCCGTTGAAGCTGTTTGTACACAATGTTGCAAAAAAGGTGGACACTTCCCTGAAGACTATCCAAAAAATCCGTTAAACAAAGAAAAAATAACGATGAATGTAGTCCAAGTGATACCCAGTAGCTCTTCAAAAAGTGAATCAATTGTTCCAATCAAGGTGATCACTAGAGCCCAAGCTAAGAGAAAGAAACATAACTCCTCTGATGAATTGGAGAATACTAAAAATTCCTCTCAAAGGACCAAGAAAGAAGAAGTCAAAGGTTTGAAATAAGAAAACAAAAACAAAAGAATGAAATTGAAGAAAAAGCTAAGAAATAATTCCAGGAAAAAGTGAAAGAAACTGGGAGTGAAATCAAAGAAACCACAATGAAATCTGGAGGATCAATTTTGGTAGACAAAATTTTTGAGCCAATCAATGCAGTCTTGGAAGCTTTCCAAGTAGGACTTAAAGCAGGCCAAAACATGAAAAACAAATGGAAAAACTATCTATCTCCAGATATGGAAGCAGCTAAGCTTGAATCTTATCAAAATTTGGTAAGAATCACTCAAGAGATGTTGGAAAAACAAAAACCCAAGCTTGAGAGTGTAGCAAAACCAGAGGAGCTTGTGGTAGAAACTAACAAAGAGAAATCCAAAGTGGTGATAGAACCCCACCTTGAAACTAAAGATCCAAAACTCATAGTGCCTGACAGTGAGGATGCTTTAGATGGAATTCCATTCATGAAGGAAGGCTAACCAGGACATTTATGGGAAAAAGTGAGAGAGATAAATGATGGGAGCATAACTTTGAAGTCAACTCCTATAGAGGAAGTTTGGTTAGACAATCTACCTCTTGGTATGGACGATGATATACAATCCTTGTATGGGATTGTGGATTTGAAGCATCAAGAATGCCAAAAACAATGACTCTAAAAACACTACCCTCTTACTTAGGAGACAACAAAAATGAGTCCATAGTGTGTAAAACCACTCAGGTAAAAAGAGCGGAATAGACCCTAGAGGTAGACAACACCCAATCAAATGTACTCTTACCTTGGGAGAACTGTTAAAAATCAAACCAAATTTATGGAATGATTTACAAGAAACTTTAGAGAAGGTGGGAATAACAGGGCTAATCGTAAAAAATTTGGGTAAGTTAAAACACGAATGGGATACCAAGGAGATTAGATCCGTCCCTATGACCAAAGTTGGAGAATACATACGAGGGGAAAGAAGGAAACACAACCCTTCCGGTGAGATATAATGATGTAGGGACCATGGCAATACTGGACAGTGGGGCTGGCATAGCCATAGCCACAAAAGTAGTATGGAAATCATGGGGAAAATCGACCATTAGAAAAACTCAAATAAAACTACAATTGGTTGATGGACACATAGAAAAACCCTTAGGACTGCTTGAAAAAGTGATAGTTAGTTCATGTGGAATTGAATATCAACATACTTTTGTGATAGTGGACTTTGGAAAGAAACTTAACTATGAAATCATCTTGGAAAGGCCATTCATGCGGCAAGTACAACTCATTCAGGATTGGGGAAACAATTACTTGTATTTGAAGCAAGTGGGATCAATCACAAGGGTTGATTGAGTTTAAAACGAGAAGAATGTATCTTAGAAAGGGATTGTACGGCCGAAGAATATATACCTGAACAGGCTTTTCGGAGCACTTGTTTGAGCCATTTGAATGGACTTCAATTTTTTGGCAACAATGGATGTGTGTGTAAATACGTCTATGCCTACTCAAATTTGCAAAATGAGGATGGTTATGACATAATTCCCATACAAATGATCTCAACCCTTCACATTGAAGATGATATTCACAAACCCAAGGACTTACTGAAATCTCAAGAGGTCTTTTTAGACCTCTATTATGATGCTACTGATGACGAGTTTGAAGAACATTCAGCTACATATGATGAATCTGGGTCCAAAAAAGAACATGTTAGAGCACAACTACTCCTAAAAGGAGGAGAGAAAAAACAATTTGACTTTCCAAACCAAAAAACAAGGAGACAGAAATGGTATAGAAGAAAAAGAGACACAAGAAACTTGAAATCTAGACCTATGCCATCAGTTTCTAGCAAAACATAGTTTTTGATGTAGATAGATGTACATGATTGTGTCAAAGACAAAATCATGGGTAGATATCCTTCAAACAACAAGCAAGGGACATCAAAAACATCAAGAAAAATGAGAAAGGAAACTAATTCAAAACCTAAACACCAGGACGATGATTCATCCATGACACGAGTTGAACGAAAGAAGAAATATCAAGAGTCGGAAAGCTCTAAAGGAGATGTATACCACTGAAATGGAAACAACCGAGGAAGAGAGTAAAGATGTAATGAGTGTTCCATTCCATTACAAGAAATATACTCTCCAAGACCGAAAGATCATAGTCGAACAACCTGTAAGGGAACTAAGAAAACAAGGTGAGTCCTATGACGAACCTGAAAATACAAACAAGATAGATCTAGACCTGCCTACATTGCGAATGACTTGACTGAAGAAGAAGAAGAGATTTTGCTAAGCTTACTGAAATAATATTGAGATATCTTTGCTTGGTCTTATAAAGATCTCAAGGGTGTTGATCCAAAAATCTGTCAACATACCATACCTATGAGAGATGATGTGAAGTCAAGTAGACAACGTCCATATACTTATAATGAAACATTTGCCAGAAAGATCAAGGAAGAAATAAAAAATCTCAAGGAAGCTGAATTCATTTATGAAATTGAACACACAGATTGGGTGTCTCCAATTTTGGTGGTACCCAAGAAAATGGAAAATTAAGAGTGTGTGTCAATCTCAAAAAAGTGAATGCAACCACCATTAGAGATAACTACCCTCTTCCAATCACCGATCATATTTTAGAACAATTTGCAAAAAAAGAAGCTTACAACTTTTTAGACGGATTTTCAGGGTACAATCAACTTTTGGTTGATCCCAAAGATCATCATAAAACTACCTTTGCAACTGAATGGGGTATTTGTGCCTATAGGGTTATGCCTTTTGGGTTAATTAATGCTCCTGCCACCTTCCAAAGATTCATGAGCCATGCTTTCAAAGAATATCTTCAAAATTTCTTCGAAGTATATATGGATGATTTATGTGTACATTCATCAATCTGACAAAAGGGATTCAAGCTTTCATGGGACGTTGTGGATATTAGAGACAATTCATTTACATGTATGCTATAATCTCAAAACCCATGTATGGCCTGATTACACTCTTTGTATGGACTGATGAGTGTGAAGAATCCTTCATGAAGCTTAAACAAGCTCTTGTTTCAGCTCCAATATTGAAAGCACCATAATGGAATAAGATATTCCATATACATGTTGATGCTTCTAATTTTTTCATTGGATGTATATTAGCTCAAGGAGGAGACGAAAAATTTAATTTTCCTATTTCTTATGCTAGTAGACAATTGAATGTGGCAGAGAAAAACTATACAACCACCAAAAGAGAAGGATTAGGGATGATCTATGCCGTAAAAAAAGTATAGACATTACCTATTAGCCAACAAATTTGTGTTCTTTGTGGACCACCAAGCTTTATTGTTCTTGGTCAACAAGTCATGCAACATAGGAAGAATAGTGGGATGGTTCTTCATTCTTTTGGAATTTGATTTCATTGTAGTGTCACCCAGATCACTCCCAACCAAATCAATGCTCAATGGCATCAACCATCGTTGCCCTACCCTTTGAAAAAGGTGGAGCTAGAAAGAAAGACTTTACAAGGATATGCAGGAAGAAGGTTCAGATGCTCTACACCCCAAATGGAGAAAAATTGGCTCAACAAGAACTCAAGGTACCTCATTCTATTTACAAAAATCATATGAGGGACCTAAAAGCACCAAACAAATTGACCTTGTAGAGCCGAGAGGAGAGTCAAAGCCAGCATACGTAGCTACAAATTTTTCTTAAGAGGAGGAAGAAATTCTCATTTAGGACATTAAAAAAGTATAGGGACATTTTTTCTTGGTCCTATAAAGATCTCAAGGGAGTGGATTCTAGAATATGTCAACATCCTATCCCTATGAGAGATGATGCTAAGCCAAATAGACAATGATCATACACCTACAATGAGACCTTTGCTAAGAAAATTGAGGAAGAGATCAAGAAGATCAAGGAAGGTGAGTTCATCTATGAAATAGAGCACACTCATTGGGTATCACCTATTGTGGTAGTGTCAAAGAAGAATGGAAAACTCAGAGTGTGTATGAACCTCAAGAAGTTGAATGCAGCTACCATACAAGATAACTATCCTCTTCTTATCACGGATCATGTTCTAGAAGAAGTAGCAAAGAGTATTATAGCTTCTTGGATGGATTCTCTGGTTGCAATTAGTTAGCAATAGATCCCAAAGATCAACATAAAATGGCTTTTGCCACTGAATAGGGAATCTTTGCTTACAGGGTTATGCCTTTTGGACTAACCAATGCACCGACAACATTCGATTGGCTAATGAGCCATGATTTTAAGCAATATCTACAGAATTTCCTAGAAGTTTACATGGATGATATTTGTGTGCATTCTACAAAAAGAGAGACATTTTGAACACTTACGATGTGTCTTTGAGAAATTCCGTCTATAGAGGATTTTTTTGAATCCAAAAAATTGTGTATTTATGGTTATACATGGAAAATTTCTTGGACATAATGTATCAAAAAATGGTGTTGCCACAGACATGGAGAAATTAGTAGTAATTGTTGAGATGTTGAGACCAACAAATGTCAAGGAAGTTCAAGCATTTATGGGGCAGTGTGGCTATTACCGTAGATTCATCATTTATGCAGTCATTTCAAAACCCATTTTTGGCCTTGTCACTCACTTTGAATGGATGGATAAATGCGAGGAGTCATTCCAGAACCTTAAACAAGCCTTGACATTAGCACCAATATTGAAGACTCCAGATCGGAACAAAGTTTTCCATGTGCATGTAGATGCTTCAAACTTTGCTATTGGTTCTGTGTTAGCTTAGCCACGTGAGGCGACAATGGACTTTCATATCTCTTATGCTATCAGAAAACTAAACTTAGTGGAAAAGAACTACGCCATCACTAAAAAGGAGGGCCTTGGAATGGTGTATGTGGTTAAGCAATTTTGACACTACTATGGGACTTTCCTATCTCCTATGCTAGCAGATGGCTAAACTTAGCAGAAAAGAACTACACCGCCACTAAAAGGGAGGGCCTTGGAATGGTGTATGCGGCTGAGAAATTTTGACACCCTGGAATGATGTATGCGGTTAAGAAGTTTCAACACTACTTGTTGTCTAACAAGTTTGTCTTTTTTGTGGACCACCAAGCCTTACTCTATTTGGTGAATAAGCCATGCAATACATGAAGAATACTAAGATGGTTTATCATCCTACTTGAGTTTGACTTCATAATGGTAATAAAAAAAGGGCACAACTTACCAAAGAGTAGATCACCTATCAAGAATCTCTTTGAAAGAAGCACTGAAAGGGGTAGATGATGATTTACTAGATGCTTATATGTTCTCTGTGGAGATGGTCCCTAGATGGTTGGAGGACCTTGTATTTCTAATGACGATAGCTCAAGTAGATTCACAGATACCACTTCCTATTACACCATGATTGATTGAGAAATCAGCTTTATATCAATTGCTAGCTAGAATACTATATCCGAGAAACAAGAATGGGATTCTACTATTGTGCATTGGCCCTGAGGAACAAGCAAACAATCTGAGTCAAGCTTATACAATGACTGTAGGACTCCAATTTGTGAAAGACTAAACCTTAGATGATTAGCTTGGCTAGGGGTCTATTGGCCTACAATGAGGAAATATGCTCATGTTTATGTGAACAATTGTTCTCAGTGTAAGGGTAAGGTTTTTGTACCTCATGTCACGTTATTTTAGATCTCTGTGACACCACAATCGAGTAGATATCTGGTAGAGTATCTAACCAATAAGACATTTCCTGAAGATATGAGTAAGAGAAGACAGAGAGCAATCAAAATAGGAGAAACCAATTACGTGATCATTGGATGTTGACTCTATCAACAAGGAAAGGACCAACAGCTTAGACTATATGACAATGAGAATGAATATCTTCCTATCTTGGAACAAGCACACTCTAGTCTTGCAAGAGGTCATTTCTCTCATGAAACTATAGCTAGAACTATATTGATGACTGACATTTGGTGTCCAAATCTGCTTGATGATGCAAAAATATTTGTTCTTCATGTCAACACGCAAAGATGCCAACAAGAATCGACAATATGCCATTGCGACCTATGATGGGAGCACACACATTTGTTAAGTGGGGTATAGCCTTTGTCGGTCCAATACAACCACCAACATATAAGACTGAGGCACAATATGTTATTGTGGCCACAAAATACTTGACCAAATGGGTTGAGCCAAGAGCAACTAGGAAGAATGAAGCTCAAACCACTATAGCATTCCTATATGAGTGCATATTCACAAGGTGTGGACTTCCTATTGAGCTGGTAAGTAATTGAGGAACCCATTTTCTCAATGAGGTGATAGAGAACTTGTTGAAAGAGTTTATGGTGATCCATAACAAATTTACACCCTATCATCCTCAAGCGAATTGTCAAGATGAATATACAAACAAAATTTTGAGCTCGGTGCTAACCAAGATTGTGGAAAATGCACCTTCATTCAGCCTTATGGGATAAGAATAGATTTGAATGCAACTCCCTTTAACTTAGTCTATGGACTAGATGCGATATTGCCCATGGAAATCTTGGGGAGGGGAGAACCATCTAGTTCTTTTGAGGATATTTTTTTGGCATAGGCTTGGCCTCCTACAACAATGATGACCAAAGGTATGGCTTGGGAATTTGATCAGCTTGAGGACAGCTTTGGGGAGTGTCTTGGTGCCAATCTTGCGGCCTTTTTGGAGGCAAGTATCTTGGAGCTCAAGAGAGGGAAAACTTGGCGAAGCGGCTTGGGGATTGTGGGGTGAATTTTTTGGAGTGTGAGAAGGAGTTTTCTTCAAATCCCGTACCTTCAACATGGCCTCCCCTTGCTCAAGGCACGACGACATGGACCAAAGACAACCAAAAGCTATGGATAACAGATCATAAACTTTAGCGGCCCATGCACCAGCATAGTTCTCAAGGAACCCAAAAATTTGTTTGGCTCTTTGGGTGGAGAGTTTGAAGGCAAAGGAAAATGTAGGAACTCGCAGATAGACAAGGACAAAGGCAAGTTGGACAGAGATCACGGTAATAAATATTTGATAGAGGAGATCGGCATGGCACTCGTGGCAATGGCCACAATGGCCTCGACATCAAATTTCTAATCAAATGACAGGTGTCACCACTAGCCTCAGCTAGAGAGAGGCTTGTGAGTGGAAAAGAGGGGCAACCACATGCTCCCTATAATTAATTTGGACCCTTGTGTTGGAGTTCAAGTTATTGGTGTGTGGACCCATAGGTCGGAGTTCAATGCACATGCATCCGGCAACGAACCAATCAAATGTCTAAAACACTATGGATGAGCTATCCAATTCATTGTTGTTGGTCGGATTATGGACAAGATGTGTTCCAATAGTTCATTATCTTGGAGTTTTATATTTTGGACGTTGGAGAGGGGGAATGGGGGAACACGCCTGGCACAAACACAAAGGCCTCTCTATAGCTCAAGGTATTCACAGCACCCCTATCCTCTTGGAAAACACCTTCAAATACACAAATCACACTAGCAGACCATCGCCTTCTCGATTAACATTGCTCACACACTCCACAAAACCACCACACAATGCACACCTATTGCCACGGTTTGCCTCCACCCTTACACATGCACATAGCTACTCAATCTCACTCTCTCACTGAAAACACCGTCGGTCCAGGGGGGCACACACATCCACACAATCGGCACCGAGAGAAAACACTAGAGCAGGAGAAAGAGAAAGGGCGAAGGGGAAATGACAACGAGACGAGGGAAAAAAAGACTCAATTGCACTCCACAAAACACCTGCCTATACAGACTCACACTGCCATCATCATGGCCATTTACACAAGAAAAATGCAAAGGGCTTGACAGGCACACTCCTCTGTCCAAAAGCTCCAATTTGCAGGCTTCAAAATGGGCTCCAAAGGTCAAGAAAAAGCTAAGAAGAAGCCCCTAATTTGATTCATTTTTCACTTTTGGGTGGGGGGTTCAATTTGGGAAATTGCACTTTAATTGGTCCATATGGCACCCATTTTTGGTATCTTTTGGGAAGGGGGGCACCGCCTTACTCCATCTGCTCTCTTTCTCTCTTTTGCACTTGGGGGGGGGGGGGGGGGGGGGGGGGCATTAGTGATGTCGCTATTGCCCCCTAGCTTTCTCATTTTTTATTTTTTATCTTTCCCACGGTGTTTCCGCCCTGCACAGTGCCCTCCAGTGAGCTCCATGGCCAAGAGCTCATGGAGCTCTCTCTCTCCCTCTTGTGTGCTTTCAATAGGGGCCACGTCCCACTATATATACTGCATCATGGAAGCCCGCTTTTCCGCATATGGGTTCACCCACCAGGCCACATGGCAGCCCATGAGCCATTGAGTCTTAAGGTTATTGAAAGACTCCCAAAAAACACCACTATATACTGACTTCTTGTCCCACCTTCCTCATGCCTCCATGTACTGCCCGAAGGTCGGAATCATGAGCTGCTGAGCCGTGCTGAATTTTCACTGAGTTGGCTTCAAGCTAGGCAAACCTCGTCATCTTTGGACCTCCCTGAGCTTGCTACTCAAGGCCATCAAAACTGAGAAAATTATCTGCGTTTACTCAATCGCCAAATGTTCCATTTTTTATTTTGCTATATCTAGCCGACCAAGCACCTGATTGATGCGCCGTTGATTTGTGCTAACTCCACATAATGCCCACTATCATCGAGAACCTTGGCGAGGCTGAAAAGACACCAAATGGCACACCCTTCAATGCAACCAAGTGGGCTCAGACCCGGCCCCCGAAAAAATTTTGACTAACCATATCTTGCTAACTAGAGCTCCGATTGGCATTCCCAGAAGACACGCATGCTCCGTAATTCAAGATCTACACATATATGCACTGACATCACCCCGGGTCACCTGTCCCATGCTGCCTTGTCCGTCGGGGATCTGCTACACACTTTAGCTTTAACCCGCAATATATTGAGCACAAGGGCTCCGTTTGACGAGCCGTCTGGACCAGCTTGGAAAGCACAATGAAGACCACATTCTAGCACATAAAACCCACATCTTGGGCATAGAAGGCCACCAACATACTTGGCTCTTTGCAGCACACCTTTGGCCTAAAAAACCGCTTCGAGCACACCTCTGCTATTCTTGGGCTGCCTAGGGCCTTGGCACCTGCCCTAGCCTTTCGAACTGCACTCACATGCTGCCTCTGCATGGCATTGACCATCTCCTAGCTTGGACCAACTTTGGTTGCACCATCATTGCCCACCCCCTCGTTGAACATTTATGTTCAACCACACATGGCCTTACTGCACTAAAAGACTGCACACAAAAAACAGACTCACTGTACAGTGCAAAACCACCTAGCATATGTACAAAACTGGCACCTGCTATCCGCCATGTTTGCTCATGCGGGTTGCCCAACCCCTTGCTTTACCTGTATTCACCCACCAGGGTCAAACACCTTGCACTGACTGGTCTCTTCCATCCACCTACACAACTTTACATAGTGCCACACCAAGGCACATATCCAACTGCATAGCCAAACTACCATCAACATGCTTCTACCACTCCAAGCACTTCTTGGCAAACTGCCCACTCGCAATCAAGAATCTCCAAGAACACCTAATAGAGCACCCTCGTGCTCACCATCCAAAGACATGCTTATACCTTCACTCGCACCAAACAGACCTAACATATCTGACCCACCCTCCCATCCATGTAAAGCTAGATCCTCGTCTAGCAGATCCTGCACCTGCTCAACGGCACACTGCACAGCTACTTTTATCACCATTCCTTTCAACCACCATTCACAAACCTCCTTAGAAAGCTTGGACACTGCCTTGGGGTCCTCATCACCTGTCATAGAGGGCACCCATTGCATAGGAATCACCTCCTTCTTTAACTCTGCTCTGCCCTTCTCACCTTTCATGAACTCAATTCCAGTATCGTCGAGCACCTCCTCGTCAATTGGCCCTTCAAAGTCAATAAGACCCGCTTGCTTGTCCACTTCAATCACCTGCTCTTCTACTGCTGCATCATCAAGCTCTGCCAAGGAAGAGAGAAACTCGTTCTCTATCACACTATCCTCGTCCTCTCCCATAGGTACAACTGCTCTAACCCTTTTAGAAAAATTTTGCACTTGTTGCACCACTATGGCATATTCTACTGCTATCTTCATCAACATGGCCATTAGCATGGCAAAGCACACCAGTTTTACCTGCACATCATCACTCATAGGCCTAGACTGCTCCGCTCGGTCTTCACTAAGCACCTCGGCTTGCACTTCATGCTGCTCCTCGCACACATTTATAGAGCTACTATCACTCGATCTAGTCTCCTCTTCAGTTCCAAGCTCAGGAATCTCCTCTAGCTTCACAGCTTCAACCTCGTCTGCAAACCGCACTCCTTGCTCTTTACCGCACTTCAATGGAGCTTCTACAACTTCAATCGAACTTGGCAGCACATTCTTTGCCCACTCTGGAATCACCTACACTTCCTCCACAATTGGAACCACTCTAGTCGGCATCTTCGGCATAGGAACCATTATGTCTCTTTGCAGCCAAAGAACTCTTGGTTCTTCTTGCACCTGCACTTCTCTTTGCATCACCTGCAACTCCGCTACCACCACTTCACACTGCCTTATCATCATTGCACTTGGCAAACCCTGCCTATACTCACGCTTCTTCAAAATCTTCTTGGTTTGCCCTTTCGCTAGAGCTACTGCCTCTTCATATGAAATTGGACCATCTACTTGCACCTTATCTCACACCTCCTCATGCAGGCAATCCATGAATTTACACAATTTCAAAAAACTGGCATTTTTTGCAGCAGTTACCTTGATTAACTTTCCCCAAAAGGCTTCGAACTCCCACTCAAACATTTGAAAATTACCCTCTAAGATTTGCTTCAATCCATCCAGCTTCCGCTTTACTTCATCTAGCTACGAGTCCGTAACAAATCTGCTTTGAAAAGCCGCCTCTAGGGCTTTGCAATCTACCTTTTGTTCATTACCAAGGCTATCGAACCATAGCTTTGCTTTACCACGAACCAAGAGCGGGAACACATGTACCGCACCATCTTCTCTCGATAAGCCACTTTCCAACACGAACAACCCGTAGTCTTGAAGCCAAGTTTTCGCATCTTCAACCCCACTGAAAATGGGAAGTCCTGCCCAAACCATCACTAGCAGCACCTACTCTTCAAACGCCGCACCTTTGGCATCACCAAAATCATTGTTTTGACTTCAACAAGGAGCATCAGCATACTCCTCTGTGGGGGCACCAGAAGATGGAGAGGGGGAATGGGGGAACACGCTCGGCACAAACACAAAGGCCTCTCTATAGCTCGGGGTATTCACAACACCCCTATCCTCTCAGAAAACACCTTCAAACACACAAATCACACTTGCAGACCATTGCCTGCTCGATTAACACTGCTCACACACTCCACGAAACCACCACACAGTGCACACCTATTGCCACGGTCTGTCTCCACCCTTACACACGCACACAGCCACTCAATCTCACTCTCTCACTCAAAACACCGTCGGTCCAGTGAGGCACACACATCCACACAGCCGGCACCGAGGGAAAACACCAGAGCAGGAGAAAGAGAATGGGGGAGGGGAAATGACAACAAGACGAGGCAAAAATGACTCGATTGCACTCCACAAAACACCTGTATAGACTCACACTGCCATCATCATGGCCATTTACACAAGAAAAATGCAAAGGGCTTGACAGGCACACTCCTCTATCCAAAAGCTCCAATTTGCAGGCTTCAAAACAGGCTCCAAAGGCCAGGAAAAAGCTAAAAAGAAGCCCCTACTTTAATTCATTTTTTACTTTTATAGGGTGGGGGGTTCAATTTGGGAAATTGCACTTTAATTGGTCCATATGGCACCCATTTTTGGTATCTTTTGGGAAGGGGGGCACCGCCTAACTCCATCTGCTCTCTTTCTCTCTTTTGCACTTGGGGGGGGGGGGGGGGGGGCATTAGTGATGTCGCTATTGCCCCCTAGCTTTCGCATTTTTTATTTTTTATCTTTTTCATTTTTTTACCCCCTTTCGGGCTAACCTTGCACTGCTTGATTTTTTATTTTTTCTCCCTTCTTTCTGTCCGACTCCTCCTACCACCTCTCTCCTTTTGTCTCTCTTTGGTCCATGCCTTTGGCCGGACAATCTGTGGAGTGGTCTCATTTGCCCGCCCTTGGAGTGGCCTTTTGGCTCCTCCTCTACTCGCTGTGGGACTCCCCCCTCTCGCTAGCAATAGCGAGGTCGCTATTGGGTAGGGGTTCCCCCTTCAAAAAATAGGGCCCTTTGGCCGCGGGAACAACTCCCCGTCGGGCGGCCATGTCATCACTGGCTATCACACCCTCTCACATGCGGGCGCACCACCGCGCCGCCCCGCCTCACTGGCCGACGCCAAAAACCATGGCGTTTCTGCCCTGCGCAGCACCCTCCAGTGAGCTCCATGGCCAAGAGCTTACGGAGCTCTCTCTCTCCCTCTTGTGTGCTTTCAATAGGGGCCACGCCCCACTATATATAGTGTGTCATGGTAGCCCGCCGTTCCGCATATGGGTTCACCCTCCAGGCCACGTGGCAGCCCATGAGCCATTGAGTTCTAAGGTTATTGAAAGACTCCCAAAAAACGGAATCATGAGCTGCTTAGCCATGCCGAATTTTCACTGAGTTGGCTTCAGGCTACGCAAACCTCGTCATCTTTGGACTTCCCTGAGCTCGCTACTCAAGGCCATCAAAAGTGAGAAAATCATCTACATGTACTCAATCGCCAAATGTTCCATTTTTTATTTTGCTATATCTAGCCGACCAAGCACCTGATTGACGCGTTGTTGATTTGTGCTAAGTCCACATAACTCCCACTATCACCGAGAACCTTGGCAAGGCTGAAAAGACGCCAGATGGCACACCCTTCAATGCAACCAAGTGGGCTCATACCCGACCCCCGGAAAAATTTTGACTGACCATATCATGCTAACTAGAGCTCCGATTCACATTCTGAGAAGACAGGCATGCTTCGTAATTCAAGCTCTACACATATATGCACTGACATCAGCCCGGGTCACCTGTCCCCAGCTGCTCGGACCAACTTTGGCTGCACCAACGTGATATGTTCATAGTTCATGAATGGGGATTATTGGATGTAGTATGGTCTACAGTTCAAAGTTTCTACAAAGGAAATCGATGCTCAAGATGGCAACACAGAGGTGTATCCAGTATCCCGGCCGATGCTGGGGTGTCCATGGTAGCTTCTTCATCGACTTGGTCTCACTATTGATGTCCACTATGAGCAGCAAAGAGGGTGTTAAATTTTTGGCATCTCAAGTGAACTGCCCAATGTGATCCCATTATTTTGTTTGGGTTTTAGGTATTTATTTTAGTTATTTATCAAAGTCTTGGGTAGGGCAATTTACTAGGCTGCTATATAAGAAACCCCTTGCCTCCATTGTATAAACATTGAGTTATTCATTGCCAAGGTTGATTAATTCAGGACTCTCTCTCTCTCTCTCTCTCTCTCTCTCTCTCTCTCTCTCTCTCTCTCTCTCTCTCTCTCTCTCTCTCTCGTGTTCACTCCCCTTGGTCTCTACACTTCCGCATCATTGAATTTGACAATAGTGACCCATGTCGTCTTTATAAATTTTTTCACTTTGCTTACTTTCAAATTGATATTTCAAGTGCAATAATTTCATTGTGGGTGTTGATTGGGATAGTTATGCTCCCATGTTTGTTCCCTCTTTGAAACTCACACTTTTGAAACCCTCAGATCTCTTTGATGACATATCATATAGACTTTTCTTTGGGATCGGCTCTAAGGGAGGCAATGGTCCTTGATTCACATTCTCTTCTCTAAAAATATTGCTAGCTTGGGCTGCAACGACAGGATTCCTAATCGAGTAAAACCTACATGATCTCAATTACATTAAGAAACCATCGCTCTTGCAAAACCCTGACATGTTACCTCTTTAAATGCTTTCAAATCCTTCAACTCAAAATCACTTCAAGCCACAATGCTCTAGCCCATGCAATCTATACAACAAGCACTCAATGGCTATGAGCCCATAGCCACTCTGCTAGTTACAATTCTTGAATTGACCAAACAATTGAACTTTTGGCACAAAACCTATTTTAGCTTGCATAATCCCAAAATGATGTCCGAACTTAATTTTGAAAGGGTCATTATTCTCATTATGACTAGATCTAGCTATAATATGATTCTGGCCTCAATCTATGATAGGGGGACATGGATCATGATCCATGTATCTCGATGGCAGAATGTGATGAAACTTTACACACAACTTGCCCTTGGTACCCCTGACACCGACTATATGCTTTTTGTATGACTTGAACTTGATTAGGTCAGCTGACAGTCAAACCCTAAGTTCAACTTTGTGGGTTTTCTCCTTAAAGTGTTCTTGGCTCTTTTGATGAGCTTTTTGGATTCTTTCTGAGTCTGTTAATGTGGAATACTAGATGTACACCACTTGAACCAACTTCTTTTTGAGTTTGCTATCAAGGAATACTATTGTATGAAAACTCTTCAATAGGTAAGTACTCTTCCCAATTAGTTTGTCATTTACTTACATATTCTTGTAGCATATCTTTTAGGATTTGATTAACCCTTTTAGCATGACCATTGGTTTGTAGATTCTCAATTGTACTGATACTTAGTTTAGTGTCCAACCGCTTAAACACATCTCTCCAAAAATGGCTATTAACCTTATTGTCTCTATCCGGCACAATGTCTGCTTGTAAACCATATAGTCAATAGAGATTTTCTACAAAAGATCTAGCTAATTTAAGATTTTTAACATCAAATTTAGTTGGAATAATTCTATCCATTTTGGTTAATCTATCCAGTATTACCTAGATAGACTTGTGCCTTCTCTTTGTTCTAGGTAATCAAAATAAAAAATCCATGGATATACCCTCCCATTTCCCTAAAGAAATGCCTGATGGATGGAGTAATCCTCCCATCTTAATCCTTTCAGTCTTATTGATTTGGAATTTACCACATTTAACTACATATTCTAGGACGTCCTTATATATTCTAGACCAATCAAATTGCCTTTAAACAAGACTATATGTTTTGTTTACACTTGGGTGTCCCTCACTTGGACCATCATGACACTCACAAATTATCTGGTGCCTAATCTTTTCATCTTTTGGGACACATACCCTACCTTTGTAGAGTAATTATCCATTATCTATGGCAAACATTTATCCTTCTAGAGCACCCATTGATGCTTCATTTTCATTGGAAATATCTTGTTCTAGATCCCCTTTTTGGATGGTCGACCTTATCTTGGAATATGCATGATCAACTTGACATTCCCCTCTTGATGATTCAAGTAGATCACTATTGAACCAAGCAAAACTCAATCCATTTATCCTAGGCATTCTACTAAGGGAATATGCTACTACATTCTATTCCCGCTTACGATACCTAAGCTTCATAATCAAAATCTTGTAAAAGTTCAACCCATATGGCCTTATGCCCTTTCAATTCTATTTGATTTGAAATCCACTCAATGCTTTCTTGATCAAACACTATCATAACCTTAGCACCATATAGATATTGCTTCTATTTCTTCAATGCATGGATAATAATGTACAAATCCCTCTCATATACTAAGTAATTTTCATATGCATGGTCTAGCTTGTTTCTTTCAAAATATATTGGCCGACCCTCTTGAGTTAGAGCTGCACGTACAACAAAACTACTATCATTTCTCTCAACCACAAAAGGTTTATTGGGATCCACCATGCATAGAATTGGAGTTATAGCTATTGCTACCTTTAAATTTTGCATACGTTTCTTTTTGTTCCCGCCTCCCCCCCCCCCCCCCCCCCCCCCACTCAAAGGTTTTTCCCTTGCCTTTGAGTTGGTCAGTCATTGAAGGTGCTATCTTGGCATACAATAAAATCTAAACATTACTAAGAAGATTTGCAACTCTTCTAGATTTCTAGGCTCAAGCCATTGCAAGATAGCTTTAATTGTTTCTGGATTCATCCTAATTCCATCTCTAGAAATGATATGACCAAGATAATTAACTTATTCTACAAAGAATTCACATTTGAATTTCTTTACATAAAGATAATTTTCTATGAGAAATTGGAACACTTTTCTTAGATGTTTTAAATGCCCCTCTTAAGTACAACTATAGATGAGGATATCATCAAAAAAGACTACAACAAATTTACCTAGATAGGAGGGCCATGAAACCTAGATAGTACCCCAATGGCTGCATATGTAAAATTTAGCAAGAATGATTGCCCCAAATCAGATGTTTAAAAGGTTATAGAGATGTAAAAGGTACCATATTCTTTGGAAGTTGGTAGTCTCATGTTTGCCATTGTTAGCACACGACCAAACATTGCATTTGTAGTGGGAGTAGTCAACATAAACAATGAAGCATATCTTGTAGTAAATCAAGGGTTCAGGTAGCAAGTGCTTATGTTTTGGAATTAGTGATGCATCCATAGTTGGATACACTGCTTATCCTGTCTCCAAAATTACACTTCGTCTTCTACCATTGAGACTGAGTATGTTGCAGTTTTGAATGCCAACAAGAAGGAAGCTGTGTGGTTATCTTGTCTAGTGGGAGAGCTTGGTATACATCAGACTCTAGTGTTACATTGTGACAACTAGAGTGCGATTTTGTAAGCAAAGAACCCCGTGTTTCATTCCAAATCAAAACACATCAAGGTCAGGTATCATGTGATACGGAATATTTTGGTTAGCAAACGCATTGAGTTAGCCAAAAGTCCACACAAAACGGATGCTCTAACAAAGAGCCTATCTTTAGAGCAATTTGCACATTGCATAGAAATGAAGGGCATAGAGTGAAGCTATGGTCATGCTTCACACTTGTATAGTTGTACATACTAACCCTTACACTTATAGCCACTTGGGTCACATTGGCCTCAAGTGGGAGATTCTTAGGCTTCAGACCAACTGGTTGGTTGCCCAACACAAACTTATTCTTTGGATATAATGAAAGAATAAGGAGCGGTGAGAATTCTCACCGAGAGCTCCACCATATCTTGTCTCTTGTTACACTACACCGCACTCATACACTTGCATGCATGCGCTCTTACAATGCCTCACACATAGATACACACACTTGCATAGATATGTATATGCATACATACATACTTACACACTCACATATGAAAGTATATACAAGTATGTACTACAAGTATATACAACATAAGTAATATATACACATTAATATCTCTTTTTCTCTCTATTTCTCTCTCTAATCTCATTTTCACTCTCTTTACACTCTCTCTTTAACCAACTATCTCTTATCATCTCTCTCTATCCTTTTAAACTATTTCTACACTTTTTCTCTCATTTCCTCTCTCTAATTAACACTTTTCCTCTCATTTTCTCTTACTAATCAACACATTTTCACTCTCTCTCTTTCCCCCCTCTCATCAACTTAAAAATCCCACTTTTTTTTCTCCAAACTTTCTTTAAACTCTTTTTTACTTTTAATGTTTGATTTTTTCTTTGAGCTCACTTAATTATTTTTAGACTTAGCAATTTTTCAGTCAATTAAATATTATTCTACATTAATCAAGCGCAATTAAACATTAATCTACATAATCGAGAAATCTCATTTAGTCTTATAAGACAAAACATTGATCATTAAAAGAAACATGTACATTTGCTTACTCTAATGTAGCATTGTAAGCGTTGACAAGGTTCATACTATCCTTAAGCTAGATTCCTTGCATCCATCTAGCTGTTGACCGCTGGGTCAACAACACAACATAACTCAAGTTTCGTACCAAAGTCTTATCTTTTGCGAGTTATGAAATGTTGCAGATTATGGCTATAAATGTCATTTGTAATGAGTAGTTATTCTAGTTTCAGAATCCGGGGTGCAATGGCACTTCCAGATTGTAAATACAAAGCCATTTGACCCTTACAACCCCATTTTTGGTTAAACCTAAGGTAGCCTTAGTATATAAGGTACCTAGGTCATTTGTAAAGAAGACTTTTAATCATAATCAAAACTTAGCGCTGCCATCTACTGTGTGTGAGAGAGAAAGAGAGTGAGCGTGAGCTTCATCCTCTCGCTACGCCCGGCTCACTCAACACATTGGAGATCCGACTGCACCATTGTTGTAGGCTCGAGGAGAGCTATGCGACAACGCCAAGCATTCCACGCGAGACGAAGCGCACATGCCGATGCATCTACGAGCTATTTGTGGCCGTAAGTGTATCAAACGATGTCTGTTTTCTGCGTGCTAGTAGTCTATAGAATCGTGGCGACATAGGCTACGCATAGGTACTCATAAAATTTCAGTTTTGGGCACTTTCAAAATTCTGCTCTGTCATCCTACGCGTTTTCCGCAGATGGGTTTAGAGTGAGGGTTTTGAGTGTAGAAGCTTAGGGATAGGTGTATCCTAGTGAGGGGATGGTGTTCCTTAAGTTTCGTATGAATCTGGCATGATTAGTTGAGTTACCTTCCGTATGTGTGTATGTGGCTAGGTGGTGTAGTTGAGAGCAGTAAGGTTCTTGATTGTGGTTTAGTTGGCCTTCCTGAGTGTTGTATGTGTAGGATGGTCTCCGCCTGACAAGCTTAAGAGATTTCCTCCGTGTGCCTATCATGTCATCTGTGTCCTTGATTGACATTATGTTGATCTAGGTAGTGTTTGCATGCACTTCATGGGTGTGTGAGTCTCTCCCGTCCAACATTGGCGCTGTTGCCGGGGACACAAGGACCTAAGTAGGTTTCCTACTAACACTCATGTGATGGTTGCTTGATTTAGTTTCGGCTACAGAAAGCGTTTTTCTTAAGTGGATCCGGAAGAGGATATTCCACGATCAAGTGGATAGCCAGGAAGCGTGTGTCTTGCCGAGGTTCTGCGACTGGATAGGTTTAGTTAGGATTTGTGGATTAGAGTAGTTGTTGGTGGTCGAGTGATTTGTGAGGTGATAAAAGCGTTTACTAGTCCGTGTGTGACAGTGAAGCGTTTTTCTACTCATAGATGCAAAACCCCATATGATTTGTAGGAGTAGCTTTAGGTAAGTGATCCGATTCTGATCTAGAGCTATTCAGCACTGAATTATTTGCTAAAGTGCTTGATTGCATTTGAAATCATGGAAAAGTGTGCTTTTGAGGGTAAAAATGCATTAAACAAGCTTTTGTGGATATTTTTGTATGACTGACTGATGTTGTGCATATAAAAGAGCATTTGCAAGGGTTCTGTGAAGAAAACCTGCAATTCTCTAAATATAGACATCCTACGCATAGGATGTCTCAAGGGGGTTCTGGAGACCAAATTTGAAAATTTTGACTGCACCAGTGAGTTTAGAGGGTAGATTTTACCCTAGTAACATATTGACTTGAGTGTTTTTCCCTATTTTTGTTGACCAAAAGCCAAAAGGCGGAGTCAGAAAATGTAAAATTTCAGAAAAGGCTTAAATTGAGTGATTTTTGCATGTTTTTGCAATTGTGAAGCATACTTGCACTTGCTGAGAGCATAAGGAAGCATCAGGGACACTTCAGTCTCAAAAAATCAGCAGTAGACATCCTACGCGTAGGATGTCTACAGGGTGATCTGGTGGAAATTTTGAAATTCTGAGTTGACCAGTGTGTTCAAAAGGTAGGTTTTATCCTATTTTCACCTGGAAAGTGGAAAATTGACCAAATTTTGACAGATCAAAGCCAAAAGACGAGAATTGCCTAACATCCTACCCAAATTGTGTCCAAGGCCTAATTTTGAGACCAAACCATAGGATGACTCCATAGGTATGTTCTAAATGTTGTATTTAGTGCATGTGATAAATTTCATCTCATTTGGGTCAGTGAAAGGGAAGATTGAACAGACTTTAGCATTTTTGACTAAAAAAGGCAAGGATAGCTAGTTTTGGGGTCTTTTGACATCCAAACTGAAATCTAAGCATAGCATTGGGTTGCTGCCATCAAGGGGAAGCTGTGGGAGAGGTCTGGGGTCAAATAGGCCAAAAAGACATCCTACGCGTAGGATGTCTTCTATGTGATTTTGGACTCTAAACAAAATTCTGAGCATACCATAGTGATGATCACCTTAAGGAGAGTCCGTGGTTCAAATTTGTGGCAATTCTGAGCAGTTAGACATCCTACGTGTAGGATGTCTAAGGCATGATTTAGAGGCCAAATTCAAACTGTGGACATAGCAGGGTGTTGTATAGCCTTAGGCAAGCCTCCTAGGCAAATTTGGTCCAATTTGGAGTTGATTTGACTTGGGAATTCATCAAAATAGACATCAGGATTTTGGAGCAGATTCTGGATCATTTGACCAACCTATAGGTGTCAGAATCAAAAGGTAAAAATAGGTGTGAGCTTAGCACATCAAGGAGAAGCTACAGTGCAAGTTTGGACAAAATCTGAGCAATTAGACATCCTACGCGTAGGATGTCTCCAGTTTGATTTAGGACTCCAAACCAACCTGTGAGCACACCACTGTGATCAGCACATCAAGGAGAAGCTGGGGTGAAAATTTCAAGTCATTCTGAGCAAAAAGACATCCTACGCGTAGGATGTCTCTAGGCCAGTTTTAGGGTCTAATTGTACTTTTGACCATACAGAAGTGTTCACAGTGTCACAGAGATCCCAAATCTTCTTTTGAAATTGAATTTGGACTCATTTTGACCATTCTAAACTGTATTTCACTGTTTTGGCCATAACTTTCACAAACGGTATCGGATCGGAAAAGTTTTTATATCAAAACGTAGCCTGAGAGCGGCTCTACAGATCTTAGAGCAAAACTTGAACTAAGTGTATGCCCATGAAAACCATTTAGTTCAACTTTGAAAAAAACGTCGTTTGAGGCCTCAAAATTCATCCGCAAGTTAGGGGTGTCTGAAAGCGACAATTTGCGAGAATTGTGACAAAACGGTTGCGGTTTTGGACATAGTTTCGACTTTTCCCTAACCAAAGCACTTGAACACAGTAGAGTAAGTCTACTTTGAACCAAGCAAAAGATCTTAAGCCCAGAAATCATGTCTACCCTAGATTCAAACGCATCTTACACAAGCTTGGAGATCCGGACGATAGAGGAATATCCTCCCACAATGGATCTTCCAAACTTGCAATTGATAAAGACCCATCTTGTTGAGAGAGTTTGGATGATTGATCATGAGAGTGAAGGACTATATAGATACATTGACGACAATGAGGTCAATCTTTATAGGTGCTCAGATCCATACCTAGAAGAGATAACGGATTACAAGCTCTTATATGTCTACACATACGGAGTCGACTGTCAATGCAGATCTATAGTTGTCGACAAGTATGGACGAGAATGCATAGTTGTAGAAAGCACAAATCCACAGACTGCTCTAGAAAGAGGTGGATATTTGGTCAATGAAGGATCACAAATGCCTCCACCAAACATGAGAATTCCTATAGGAATTCCAAGAAGAGAGCCACCAGGATTCCCTTCAAGAGCGATAACGAGAGAAGGATTGGGAGAGTCTCTGGTTAGACTTGTAGACAATCGACGAGTTAGACCATCCCAAGTCCAAAAATGGGTAAACAGAAAATACTCCGGAGATAAAGATTCGAGAGATCACGTAACGGCTTTTAGAAGAGTGATTAGAGCAGAGGAAGTTTCAGATTTTGCGACACAGTTTGTGGGATTTGGATTGACTTTAGAAGATGATGCAGCTACATGGTTCAACTCGGTGGAAAAATGGGATTTTGAGACCCTAGATGAGCTGTTTGAGGAGTTTATTGAAGAATTCTCGCCAAAAGGCATTGCTCACAACACGGTCTCGCAAATCCATAGATTCAAACAGATAGAGAATGAATCAGTACGCAAAGCATCATTATGGCTCAAGAGATATGTTAAGCTCTGTCCAAGAGCGGAATTACCTACGCAAGCACGAGTAATGCTGATCTTTATCAAGGGAATGAGACATGCGGGCCTTCAAAAGGATCTGCATATGATAAGGAGGATGACGCTAAACGACTTGATCAAAGAAGCTTTGTATCTAGTGGATAATTGTGATGCATACAAAGAGAAGGACTTAAAGAGTTAAGGAGATGACACATCCTCTCAGCACAGTGTTTCACAGATAAGTGAGTCCATTGCCAAGCCAACGGCACCTATTGATCAAGAAAAGCTTATCGACGACTTGGTCAAGAGGTTGATTCCTCTTGTAAGGTCTGATTCGGGAGAGCCGAAGTGGTGTGAAATTGAGAGAAAATGGACAAATCATACGGAGGAAGAGTGCTATTATAGCATGGAAAATTTTAGGGAGAGGTATGTAGGAAAACAACCTCCGCTGCCAGGTGCAAGAATGCCGGTAGACATGAGATACATGCCAATGATGGAAGCATCAAATAAACCAACGCCAGTACCAGCTACAATGTGGTATAGCAACAAAAGTGAGTACTACCCTTCGGAGCAACAAAATGTAAGAGAAACACATGGAGTGGTGAGGTCGGTACAACCTCCACCTCCTGGGTTTCAGTCGAAAGAAAGAAGGTATGAAATGGACGAAAGAACATTGTGATTCATTGCAAATAGCGGCTTATCCAGGTCAAAGCTTGCTTATAGCCAAGAGGAAATGCTAAAAGAATCTCCTCAACCAGAGACAGATTGTCACAAAAGTCATGACAACCACTTGGTTAAACAATGTCCTCATACGGAGATCACTGAAGTAAATGCCTATTGTCTTGAGTGTGGCATCACTCACTTGATCCCCGATTGCCCAAAAAACCCAAACCAAATCAAGAAAAGCATGACAAATGTATTAGGGATTGTTCAGCTACCTAGTAGCTCAGAAAATGAAGCTGTCGTACCAGTTCAAGTGGTTATGAGAGCACAAGCCCAAAAGAAATCTGATGAGAATCCAGAGACAAAGAACATGGAAAGTGACACGAGTCCAAAGACAGATGATGGACCAAAGATAGACGCACCAAGTCAGAAAACCAAGAGCAAACGAAATAGTTGGAAAACTAGAAAGACTGGGATGTAAGCACGCAGGGAACGAGAGAAAAAATCCCTAGCTGAGAACCTTACTGAAGCTGAAAAGAAGATAAAACAACATGAGGAAAAGGAGGCACCTTCTCTTACACAGATGGTTAAACCTCTAGAAGAATCATCCACGGATGAGAAACCGAGAAGTGCTAGTTTAGAAGGATCTGTGTTGGCAGAGGAGGTTAATGAGACATTAGATGCCCTCTTGAAAGCCTATGATGTGAGGCTCAAAAACGACCAAACCCAAGAACACGGGTGGATGACATATCCCTATGCGGAACTAGAAAAGCAAAGGTTTGAAATGTGCCATAAAATGATTCAAACAGCCCAAGATTTACTAGAACCACCAGTTGCAAAACCTGAGGATGTGAACTGTGTCATGCCTACACAAGTAATCCCACCAAACCAGGAACTAAAAGAGCCAGATTCTAGTCATGAGTACAAACCAAACCTCAAAGACCCATCATTAGAACCAAGGATAGTACTGAATACCACGGATAACTCTTCCGATGGATTTCACCAAGCTATACCTGAGGATTGTAAAGAGATAGATGGCCTTGACGAATTGTGGAAACAAGTCAGAGAGGCCAATGAAGCTGATGACCTAAGAAGACGAGTAGACAAGACTGGTGATGAACGAGGAGTGTTTCTACCACCAATAGAGGAATTTGAGACTAGATCTCAAATGAATCTAGACGTGAAATCGTATTGGGGCGAGAAAGGATCAGTACAATCTATGGATAGTCAACCCCATTCGCTAAGAACACTACCGTCCTACATTGGAGAGTACGAGACCAAGTCAGATGTGGTTGCAGTCCCATCACAGAGACTGACTCCCAATAAGGCCATCGATTCAAAGGGGCTAGTAGATATTCTATCTACCCCAGTTACCTATACAATAATGTTAGACGAGTTGCTCAGAATAAGACCAAACATGTGGGCTAATGTGGGTAAATGTCTAGAGAAATTTGGTGTAAAAACCCCAATGACTCAAATCGAAGAAGGCATCAAAGAGCTTGAAATGCCTCAACTAAATACTAGGCCAGTGCCATTAAACAAGGTAGGCGAGTATTACGAGGGAGAATATGGAAACACCACCCTTCCTTTGGAATTCAATAATGTAAAAACCATGGCAGTCCTTGACAGGGGAGCTGGTGTGGCCATTGCAACCAAAGAGGTTTGGAAAAAATGGGGAAAACCTGCCTTGATATTGACACGAATGACCCTGCAGCTTGCAGACGGACACAAAGAAAAGCCCCTAGGAATGCTAGAAAAAGTACTTGTTACTTCTTGTGGCATTGAATATGAACACACTTTTGCTATTGTTGACTTTGGCAAGAAGAACAACTATGACATCATTCTGGGAAGACCATTCATGCGACAATTGAAAATGGTCCAAGATTGGGGTTATGACCATATATACCTGAGACATATGGAAACCATAACAAAGGTAAACTTGAGGGACCATAGCTATAGGGATGTGACGAGAACACCGGTTGAGGAGTTTGATTCCGCCACAGTAGCAGGATCAGAACTTCCAGCTTGGTTAGGTAAGCCTAAAGAACTGTGGATGTGTGGAGTTTCACAATGTGGTAGCGTGAAGCGTGAGGAATATATCCTAGAGCGGGTTATAGAGGATAAGGACTATATCCCAGAACCATTTCCTGAAGAAGAGTTAGAGCCTTTTGGATGGGAACACACTTTGGCTACTCTGGACGTGTGCGCCATGGAGGATGCTCCCACAACAAAGTTTTGTGATGAAAACGGCTATGATGTCCTTCCTTATTTTGCAGTGAGTGTAATCCAGGAAAACGAAGAGATCCAGACATCAACAAGCTCTCGAAATAAGGAGCAAACAAAGAAATGTGGAGAATCAAAAGATGAAGAAGACGACGAGTTCTATGACTTTGTAGAACACTTCGGGCTTCAAGAAGATCAACGACCTGGGAATCAATGTCATCACTACACGAATAAAGTGCATCAAAAGTGGATTCCAAAGTCCTCCGTGAAGACAGCCACCACAAGCATCCTCATACATGGATCCTAATAAGGATGAAAAGACTCAGCTAGGAGGAATACGACCAGAGCAACGAGCCAACAATGCTCTAATAAATGGGCTAGAAAAGTCCTCCAAGAAACTACCACCCACGAGCAAACAGACAGTAACTTTCCACTACCAACCAAAAAATCAAGGGAAAGTACAAGAAGTCAACCTTGCTGAGGATAGTAGCGATAGTGATGAATCTTACGACATCCTCTATCATCACTCAGGCTATCACTATCACCAACCCCTTCAGCAACAACCATGACAGGTCAAAAGAACAGGACAACAAGTCACAGCCAAAAAGCTCGACAAATCTGGATACCAAAAAGCCAGATTGGCCAAAAACAGATATGGATCAAGAAGACGAAGATCTCTAATGACAAATCACAAGATCCAACACCAAAACAAAAACAAGGAAAGCGTGCACGAACGGGTAAGAATATCACAAAGTCGCAAGCTTTCACAACTCAGGTTTGGGCTCCAAAGAAGTTGATTCAAGCACAAAAAAGTCAGGAATTCATTTGGATTCCAAAACAACCACAGTATCAACTTTCAAAGCCTGAATCCCATCCCCAACCAAGCATACAAGGGCTGAAGCAAAGACCATTGTTCACTCACACAACAAAAAGGTGGATCCCAAAGAAGTCTCTTCAAACACAAATCAAGCACGGGCAAGTATGGGTTCCCAAACGAGAGCCAGCAACAAAACAGCCAATAATCACAAAGAAATGGGTCCCAAAGAAGAACAACAAAACTGCTGTCAGTGCATCGCCGCTTGAATTCTTACAATTCTTCCTATGATTACAGTACAGTTAGAAGAGAGCAAGTCGCTTCAATCAAGCAACAATACAGGAGCTTCAAAGACCATTACATTGCCTAGAATAGGAAGCCTCACCAACAAATGCCAATAAGCAAATTGCTTATACCCACATCTTGCACAATATAAATCTTTTCCATGCATTGATTGTGTATGCATAATAGGGCTACATTACAAGGCCTGCATAGGCACAACTTTTAAGTTCCCAAGCACAACACATACCCTTTGCGATACCCTGTCGTAAAGGATGACTCCAAATAGGAAGGGGGGAGGCATTCTGAATGCGGACCTAACATTATGACTATTATAGGGCAATGTTTTGTGAGATGCATTGAATTTTTGCGTTTTATTGTGATAATTTTTTTGACAAAATTTAGAGTATATGCCCTCATAGTAGTGTTACAGAGGAGTATGGGGACAAAATCCATATATGAGCCCCTAGGGACATGTGTATAGTGTACATAGCATTTAGATTTCTATTTGAATGATTTTTCTTTTGTTAAGTTTTTTTAAAAGATTTTCATTGTTTATTATTAAGAAAAAATTTTAAAAAATCCATAATCCACATGAAAAAAAGACCGACGAGAGGCCTGAGCACTACAAAGAGAAGAAGGTACAGGGAAACGATGAAACTTCACGAAGTATGTCTCAGTAGCCACTACAACAGCCGAAGAACTTGTCACAAAGCAGTGTCAGCATGCAACCGACAAGTCATACAAGTCACAGTCGAGTAGCTAAGCCACAAAATGAGTGAGGTGTTAGTCCCAAAGCTTCAAGTAATATTCTCTGTGGTCTAAGCGTCTTAGCTATTCTAGGTACTACTCAAGCTGGAAGAGTTGAGTGTTGTGTCGCTCATGCTGGTATAGGTGAGCAAAAGAGTCGAAGTCTAAGTACTTAAGTCTGGAAGTGAAGGAGAAGGTCCAAAAGACACTGACGTACTGAGCACAGTGTGATATGAGTGGAGAAACTTCTACATCGAAAACCCTTCTTGGAAAGGTGGAAGCTATTGAGACATCTTTTGATGTCACATGTGCTACATTTATTCCTCGAAACACCCATCATCTCCTTCTTTCACATTGCATGCTTTTGTTGACAAATTTCTCATATGCATATACAGTGTCCCATAAATGGCACTTGCATCAGGCACTCTTTCCGTGTTTCACCCAAGCACTCACCTTTCATGAACATGTACTTCACATTCAACTGCTAAACTCCAATAACAGCGAATAAAAAAGGCATTTTTTTCCCCACCGGGTTTTTTCCCTTTGGTCATCCAGGTTTTAGACCCTAATCTAAAGACACCTATCACCATTCTCTTGTACATATTCCTTCTACATCAACAATAAGGAAATGCTACTCAAATCAATTGACAAATGAATTGGAGCACCAATTTCACATCATAGCATACTTCTCCTCAATGGCGAGTCGAAGAATGGCCTACAATGACAACGCTGCAGACAACACTAACAACATGATTGCACAGGAACAAAGAAGTCCCCAATGACAAAGAGCAGACATAAGGGTAATCACAGGATCGCAAAAGCTTGTCCTTGATAATGTGCATCGAATGCTCGGCAGGGTTTTGAACCTCAAATTAGAATAATAAAGTCCTGGATTCGGCTTGAAAGACGGACTTTGCATTGGAGTGCAACTTGGCCTAAAGAAGTTACAGGTTTAGCCATACAATTTCTACAAAATCCTTACAAAGTTGTCATTGGCTCACAAGATCAGAAAGCCAGTCACTCAATTCTAGAGATTGTAGAAGTCGTTTCTGAGAATCACAAGTACTTTGAATTGACAGATTTGCTGAAGCAAGTGATGGATGGAGATTTCTCTATCCATGATGATAAGAGTCAAGTTAAACGACATTGGGTTCTTTTTGAATTTAGATCTGGCAGTAGACCTATAATGACAGAAACAGATGCTACAGCTCGGAGCGTGGATGTGAAAGACATAAAGTTCGTCATCAATTATGATTTTCCTGAATCATATGAAGACTATGTACATCGGATTGGACGAACAAGACAAGCTACTACAAAGGCTATAGTCTATACTTTCTTTCCAACAACAAAAAGACAGAAAAGACCACATCGCCATCAAAAATCAGGTCATGTCGGGGATGACATGAACGCGGAAGGGGGGAATGTTGATCGTTGGGTCAACAACACAACATAACTCAAGTTTCGTACCAAAGTCTTATCTTTTGCGAGTTATGAAATGCTGCGGATTATGGCTATAAACGTCATTTGTAATGTGTAGTTATTCTAGTTTCAGAAGCCGGGGTGCAATGGCACTTCCAGATTGTAAATACAAAGCCATTTGACCCTTTCAACCCCATTTTTGGTTAAACCTAAGGTAGCCTTAGTATATAAGGTACCTAGGTCATTTTGTAAAAAAGACTTTTTCATAATCAAAACTTAGCGCTGCCGTCTAGTGTGTGTGAGAGAGAAAGAGAGTGAGCGTGAGCTTCATCCTCTCGCTACGCCCGGCTCGCTCAACACATTGGAGATCCGACTGCACCATTGCTGTAGACTTGAGGAGAGCAATGCGACAACGCCAAGCATTCCACGCGAGACGAAGCGCACACGCCGACGCATCTACGAGCTATTTATGGCCGTAAGTGTATCAAACGAAGTCTATTTTCTGCGTTCTAGTAGTCTATAGAATCATGCCAACATAAGCTACGCATAGGTACTCATAAATTTCAGTTTCGGGTACTTTCAAAATTCTGCTCTGTCATCCTATGCGTTTTTCGCAGATGGGTTTAGAGTGAGGGTTTTGAGTGTAGAAGCTTAGGGATAGGTGTATCCTAGTGAGGGGATGGTGTTCCTTAAGTTTCGTATGAATCTGGCATGATTAGGTGAGTTACCTTCCGTCTGTGTGTATGTGGCTAGGTGGTGTAGTTGAGAGCAGTGAGGGAACTTCATGCTGGCAGGCATGCGGTTGAACCATGGTACCCCTAAAATAGCATCCTCATGTTGGAGAGGAGAGATAAAGAAGTCTTCTTTGTCGACATAGCTTTGGACGTGAAGCCTCAACTTTTGAATCAAGGGTGTAATGGAGGCTTGCTGTCCCTTGAAAGCGGCATCAGCAGTTACAGTATCTCCCATCTCAAAAGAACAGAATTGTTGTTTTTGCTCAGCAAAGTCTATCTTTTGAAAGACAGTAGCCTTGAGATGTAAATCTCAAAACTTGTCCACATATTTGTGGATAGACTCATGAGAGAGAAGCCTTAAACTCCGCCATTTGGTGAGCACTTTGTCCTTTACATTGCTTGTAAGGAATTGCTTCATGATGGAAACTCGTAGAGTTTCCCTTGTCTTTGGGGCTTTGCCATTGCCACAAAGGCTAGCCCACCATTGACGAGCTGATTTTTGAAAGTGCATAGCTACATGGTGTATCTTGGAGGACTCCGTGAAGCCCTCATCTCCAAAGGCCGCATCAAATTGTTGGATGAAGGAAAATACTTTGTCAGCAGCACCAAAGGTGCCATCATAGGTGAGAAAAGAGATACTCTTTCCTCCCTCTTTGAACTTCTTGAGCTTTTGTGACCTTCGCCATGCAGGGTAAGATTTGCGATGTCCTCCCCTCTTATATTCTCTAGGAGAATAGCGATAGCTTTCATCGATAGAGAAGGACGGTGAAGAAGAAGGACAAGAGGGTGACCTCTTTCTTGCCCTTTTCTTCCTTGGTTTCCTCTCTTCCCTTTTGGAGTGACGAGGAGAAGGACTATGGGTTAACCGTTTCCTCTTGGGAGGAGTTTGCAATCTTTTAGTCCGCCTTCTTTGTGGAGCCACATCTTCGGAGGAATTTAGGGATTCATCGCTTTCTTGATCTTTGGATTCCTCCTCTCGTATGGGAGAGAGCCTTCTTTTGGGGTTCTCTTCAAGAGGCCTCGTAAGCTCTCTCTCCTCTTGGAGAGGAAAGGAATCCCATAAGCACAAAGTTGTTGAGTAACTTCGGCTTGCAAAGTGGGGTTGCCCATAGCTTATTGTCACCCATGTTAATTAAACTTATACGTTTACTTAGTGTATGCTTTGGAAATTCAAAACCTTAGTTGCTACTCCTCTTAGCCTTTGAAAATAGGCACTCAAGTATCTACACCCATGGCTCAAATTGGTTAATTATAGAGAGCAGTGGAGTGAGTCTAGCATAGCGAAGTTGCCGAGGGATAGCTCCTTTCGGACTTCTTATGGCTCAATAATGGTAAAGCCATAGGCAAGTCTAAATAGACTCCATTATTAAGACCATAGCTCCCGAGGTGTGCGCTATATCCCACATAGTGGGCTCAACAAAACAAATAATAGATCCCAGACCCACTTACCCTAATATAATTAACAAAAACAACCATTAATAGGCTACTTAAGGACCTCTCTTCTTAATTAAGAAAAGAAAAACCAAATGCTCTGATACCAATCTGTTATAAGCTAGACACACCCTATGGCTTGACGGCTCGGCTGATTATTATTTTTTGTAATTATTCATTTATTGAGAAAAACCCGACATTTCACCTTGTAAATATTGGGGCTTATAGAAGTTTCCAGATTGTATCCTTGTTTTGACATTTAGATTGCGTAGATGGTTAAGATGGAACATGAGGGTTTGAGAATTGTAAGGTATTTATACCATTTTTTGACCTTAATGAAAAAAACTTTTGTCATTTTAAAAAAAGTTTTGAAGTCTGTGAGTGAGCGTACTTTGTACGAGAGAGAGTGAGAGCTTCATCTTGACGCTACGCGCATACCGATGGTCAGAATCGAGTGCGGAGAAGTGCAGCGTCTTGCCCCCAATGAGAGATACGCACCAATACCTACATTGTGCGTGTGCGGTCCGGTTTTGCGAGCTCCATCTACGAGCTTCATCTGATGATTCGGTGAGCATACGTTTTCCGATTTGCATTGCAGAATATCCACGCGTTGGCATTGAGTACAGCTATACATTAGGCACTTTAGATTTTGGAAACAAAGACCTGCAAATTTCGGCCATACATCCTACGTGATTCTGCACCAGGTGTTTTGGGTTGGGGTTTTGGTTCATAGACCTTAGGGAGAGCGACCTATTGGTGTTAGTAGGGTCTCCTTCAAGTTCTGTGGTGTTTCGAGATTGTTTGATGGGTGTTCGGCTCTAGAAAGCGTTGTAGAAAGTTTCCTCATATGCACTCTTGAAGGCTGTGACTTAGACATTGCGTAGAGACCTCTTTGGGAATTAGTTAGGAGTCGGTCGAGTGTAGGTTGACACCCTATGCTTGCTTCCACGTGCGTGCAGGTCGAGCTTCATGCTTAGCTGACAAATCTTGTTAGGTAAGTTCTCGTTGTGCTGATGTCCGTCGCGGCGTATCCATCCAACATTGGCGCCGCTTTCGGGGACGAAAACCTTAGGTAGGTGACCGAGACTAGTCCTTGAGGATAGGGATTCTTTGGCTTGCCAAGAGTTTCGTTTTACATTTAGATAGGATCAGAGGGTGGGTCTAGGGAGCATGTGTCTAGCCTAGATCCTTTGACTTAGGTAGTCTTAGGTAGTTTTTAGTTGAGTTGTGTTATAAAGAGTAGGAGTTTGAGTGGTAGAAGCGGTGAAAGGAGAGCTTGGGAATCTGGAGAGGCCAAGAAGCAACCAAAACACCATTATCACCATTTCACATGAGGAGTAGGAGTAGAGTAAGTAGGACATCCTGATTCAGGATCTAGAGCACTTAATGCATGTATACTTGCTTGTTGGATTCATCACAAGGTTGTAAAAGACGCAAAAAGATGCGAAAGTGTGTTTGAAAGCTAAGGTGAAGTCCAAAAGTTACTGTGAGTGTTTCTGATAGAGCTGCAGAGCATCAGGAGCATTTCTGTCATGAAAAAATTTAATTTTAAGCCAAAAGACATCCTACGCGTAGGATGTCTACAGTTTAATCTGGTGGGAATTTTGGAATTTTTAGTTGACCAGTGTGTTCAGAAGGTAGGTTTTACCCTATTTTCACATGGAAAGTGGAAATTTGACCATATCTTGATAGGATAAGGCCCGATACACTGAAATTGCCAAACATCCTACCCACATAGTGCCAAGGCATTATTTTAAGACCAAAACCATGGGATGACTGCATGAGCATTATCTGCATGATATATTGAGTGACTAAGAGAGGTTTCATCTCATTTGGGTGAGAAAATGGGGTTCTAAGCAGACTTTAGCACTTTTGACTGAAAAAGGCTAGAACAGCTAAAATTGGGGACTTTTGAAATCCAAACCAAATTTTAAGCATACCACTAGGTTGCCGACATCAAGGGGAAGCTGTGGGTCAAGTTTGGGGTCAAACAGAACAAAAAGACATCCTACGCGTAGGATGTCATCTATGTGATTTTGCACTCCAAACCTAATTTTGAGCATACCAAAGTGATCAGCAACTCAAGGAGAGTCTGTGCTTTGCATTTGAAGCCATTCTGAGCAAAAAGACATGCTACGCGTAGGATCTCTAAAGCAAGAAATTGAAGCCAGATACTGACTGTAGACATAGCAAGGTGTTGTATAGCCTGAGGCAAGCCTCCTAGTCAATTTTTGGTCCAAATTGGGGTTGATTAGACTGATCAAGACTAACAGCAGGCTGTCGGAACAGATTTCTGATCCATTGACCAGCTTATAGGTCTCCAAATCAAAAACTAAAAACAGATGTGGACTCAGCACATGAAGGGGAATCCATAGTGCAAGAATCCAGGCAAAACATAGTAGGAGATATCCTACGCGTAGGATGTCTAGTGGGCTTAGTGAAGAGAAAATTTGACTAAGCTTATACAATGAGGTTCCATTTGGCTTAAGGGTTCTAGAACTTCTTTCAGAAGTGAATTTGGACCTTGTTTGACCTTTTGACGGAGCAAAGACTAAATTCAGACTTTTCAGGTAAATTGACCGACATCCGAGGGCAGTACAGTTCCAGATTAGCAGACCTAATCCAGAACACCAGTAGTGTATAAGATACAATAGTGGTTGAGATTAACTCTCCAGTTATACCAATCATTACTAAGATAACCTCTAGCGGTTAAATGCTTTGATTCGATTGCCGAAATTAAATGCTTGTGTACAGGTATATTCAGCAGCAAAGCAAGAAGTTATGCGAAGACTGATCCTTTGCCAGGTGAGTGGTTGGAATTGTGATAAGTTGCATTGATAAGTTTGATGAATTTAAGATCAGGAAGATACATTTTTAGAGACCAAAAGGTGGCACGTGACCAAGGTAGTTTAGTGTCCACCGAGGAGAGTGTAACTCAAGCAAGGCTAGATCCACTAGCACCGATTATTGAGGAGGGTAGTGATACTGACACTTCATCAGACAAATCCTTCTTCATGATGGGTAGTCAATAGCCAGGAGGTTTCACCTATGATGGACCAATGCCAGGAGAAAGCACCTCCCTAAATCCTTTGAATGATTCCAAGTTCACTACGATCTTCTTAGAAGGAACAAACTTGAGGGGAGCCTTAGTCTATTCTGACTATCAAGGACGCAAGTGTATTTGTATTGAAGAAACACCGGCTCAGAGACTAGAGATAATTCGAGTCTATGATGATGGAGATAGATTCTGATACGAAAAGGGGAACCACTATCTGATAGTTAGTAACCCTGAAGATTACAACATATATGGTTTCAGAAACTCAAGAACCGCTCCAAACATTGATCGACCTGGAGCGATTTTTATGTATGATAAGACTTATAATGAGAATGTGGGAATCTATAAGCATGAGAGCGAGGGAATAGTCTCTTACTTTCGCTGCAAAGAACCATACCCAAACGAGTTAAAGCAAAGACAAGGTTCTTTACTTATTTTCTTATGAAACTGCTATGGGGAAGGATATAGTTTTTGTTGATAGGTACGGGCGAGAATACCAACGTATTCTCCCAGAGGAGGTAGAAAAGGCAACAGTTCCAAGAGCATCAACATATGCCCCCGATGAAGTGCCAAGAGCCACCTACACCCCTAGCAAGTCGACAAATCCATTTTCAAAGGAGTATGACACGACCTCACATTCCACCCGACCGCAGACATTCAACAATCAAAACCAACCAACAACTCAGCCATCATTGCATGCATGGCTTCGATAGAGTGCAACATTAGATCAGGACCAAAACCGAGATGGTTATCAAGCGGCACGAGGGCTAAGGGATTTACAAGAATCACCAGTCTATTCGCGGTATCACGGAGAGAGTAAGCCAAAGACTCAAGGGTCAACAGAGCCTGGAAGACCACCCATAGAACGAGTCCGAAGAGATGAACCATCTCTTGCAAGAACTCTTAGAAATTATTGCTTAGGAGCACCACTGGGAGGGGAACCAGCCTACTACAGAAGACCAGAGGAGGTTTATAGATTGGGACGTGGAGATCCAATGATGAGATTTGTAGATCATCGTAGAATTAGACCTTCTCAAGTGCAAAAATGGGTAAACAAGAAATACACGAAAAACAGGGATCTGAGAGATCATGTAGCAGCCTTTGTGCGTGTAATTAGAGCGGAAGAGATGCTAGACTTCCCTACCCAATTTACAGGGTTTGGACTAACCTTAGAGGATGATGCTGCTACTTGGTTTGACTCTATGGAGCATAGAGACTTTGAGTCTATGGAGGAAGTGTTTGACGAGTTTATCGAGGAATTCTCACAAAGGGGGATAGGTCATAATACTGTCTCACAAATCCATAAATTCAAACAGAAAGACCGGGAATCTGTGCCAAAAGGTATCCCTAAGACTAAAAAGATATGTAAGTTCTGTCCTGTGGAAGAACTGCCAACTCGGTCCAAACTTATGCTTATATTTATCCAAGGACCAAGGAATGCAGATCTCAAGAAGGACTTACATATGAAGAGGAGCACGACGTTGAATGAGTTAACCAAGGAGGCTCTTTACCTTGTAGACAATTGTGCGGTCTACAAAGAGGGTGAGTTTAAGGATCTTGACGATGATTCATCCTCACAACAAAGTGGAAGCAAGTCTTCTAAGACAGCGTCGAAAAGAGAAGTAGCTGTAAACCAGGAGTAGCTTGTAGAGGAAGTGCTAAAAAAGATTAACTTGTACGCCAAACCCCAGGCTAAACAGCCCAAGTGGTGTGCTATTGAACAAAAATGGACAAACCATGGGACGAAGGAATGTTATTATAACAAGGGATATGTGAGAGAGAGACCTTACGCTCCCCAAGATCAGGTAGCTTCTCCTCAAGTTCCACCGATGCCTAGGTATCAAGCACGAAACCTACCAGGACATGTAGGTGTAGAAAGACCACAACCAGTGTTGAGGCAACAACCACCCCTACCAGGATTATGACCAATTGGCATAAGATACAAACCAACAGTAACTGAATCAGAAGAGAAGGCTTTGGTGCCTATGCATGCATATTATGAAGATCCCAATGGATATGCGGCAAATCCTGTCTATTATCCACCGGAAGAACCCTCAACACCAAAACCATGGAGCATGATGGGAGGTACAGGACCACCAATAGCTGCACAGGCAGCAAGAGAAGGAAGATATAGCTTAGATGAACGAACGTTGTTGTTCATAGCAAACGGAGGCATGGGTGGGCCGAGACATGCATACCAACAAACAGGAGCTCAAGGAGCACCTCAACAGCTTAAAGGACCCTGCTACAAGTGTGGTGGAGACCATTGGCTAAGAGGCTTTCCTCATGATGAAATCATTAGAGTCAACGTATATTGCACCGAGTGTGGAGTTACTCATTTGATTCCTAATTGCCCTAAGAACCCGAGCAAAGGAGCAAAAACTACCTTGAACATGCTGAAGGCAGTGCCTTCCAATGTGGAGGGTCAGAAAACGAGACAATAATACCTATTCAGGCAGTAACACGAGCCCAAGCTCAAAGAATGATGAACGAATCCATAATTGAAGAGCCAAAAATCGATGCCCCAAGTTCAGAAACAAAAAATTAGAGAAGCACTTGGAAAGCTAGAAAAGCATGTATGAAAGCCAGGAAAGAACGAGAGCAAACGGCTCTATTCGAGGAGTTAAAACACACAAAGTATAGATTAGAACGGTTAGAGGATCTAGCTAGCCTAATCTCACACACTGCGACAACCATAGCACCCAAGAAAATAGCAGAACCCGAAAGTGCAAGATCAGGAGGATCAGTACTGGCAGACAAGGTAAATGAGCAGTTAGATGCACTTCTAAAATCTTACGAAGCCAGACTCAAAAAGAACCAAACCCAAGAGCAAAGATGGATGACTTATCCATATGCTGAAATAGAAAAACAGAGGTTGGAAATGTGTAGAAAGATGATTGAAATAGCTCAATCCTTGATAGAAAACCCACTTGGTAAACCTGCAAATTGGCATGAAGTACCAGCTCCAACCCCTATCAAACCAACTTTAGAGGAACAAGTAGAAACGAAGGAAAGACTCACAAATGCCTATGAGTCTAGGGGAGAGCCTATCATAGTGTCAAATACAACAGATGAGGCAAGTGACGGGTTCCAGCCTAAAACATTGGAAGAAATGGGTAAGGATTGTAACGGTCTAGATGATCTGTGGAAGCAAATCCGTGAGGCCAATGAAGCTAACAGGGTGAGTTACCACATGGACAGCACGAAAAAAGAGAAAAATGAGATCTTACCTCCTATTGAAGAATTTGAGGCAAGATCACAAATGAACTTTGATATACATTCATAAGGGGGAGACTAGGGGTCAATTAGTTCGGGGCACAGCCAACCAGACTCGCTAAAAACTCTACCCTCTTACCTAGGAGAGTATGAAGCCAAGTCTGAAGTGAGAGCAATCCCATCTCAAAGACTTTCTTCTAACAAAGTGATGGATTCACAAGGGTTGATTTAGTTATTGTCCACTCCTGTGGCATGCACAATCACATTAGATGAACTCCTAAGGTTATGACCAAACATGTGGACCATAGTATAAAAATGCTTAGAAAAATTTGGAGTGAAAGACCCCACCTCGAAGATTCCGGAAGGGATCAGAGAATTTGAAAGGCCTCAACTAAACACTAGGCGAGTCCCTTTAAACAAGGTTGGAGAGTATTGCGAGAGAGAAGATGGAAACACCACGCGACCAGTAGAATTCCAAGGAGTAGTTTCCAAGTCTATTCTTGACAGTGGAGCAGGAGTTTCTATCGCCACCAAGAAAATCTGGAAAAAATGGAGAAAACCAGCTTTGAGAGCTACCAGAATGAAATTGAAATTGGCAGATGGGTTCATGGAGAAGCCTCTAGGACTCTTAGAAAAAGTGATTGTCACTTCGTGCGAAATCGAGTATGAGCATACATTTGCAATAGTCGATTTCGACAAAAAGAACAATTATGAGATCATCTTGGGAAGACCGTTCATGCGACAATTAAAGATGGTCCAAGATTGGGGTTACGACCACATATACCTCAGACATGGCGAGACAACAACCAAAATACACCTGAAAGACCATAGTTACAAGGATGTGAACCAGACACCAGTGGAAGAGTTTGATTCAGCTACAGTCGTAGGATCGGAACTCCCAGCATGGTTAGGGCAACAAAAAGAGCTATGGATGTGCAGAGCTTCACATTGTGGAAGCTTAAAAAGAGAGGAATGCGTCTTAGAAAGAGCGATTGAGGACAAGGATTATATTCCGGAACCTTTTCCTGAAGATGCCTTGGAACCTCTGGAATGGGAACACATACTAGCAACATTGGATGTCTGTACCATTACAGATAGTCCAACAACAAAATTTTGCGATAAGGATGGCTATGATGTGCTACCCTATTACATGGTAAGCCTTATACCAGGAGGAGATGAGATGCTAGAACCACTAGAACAAGAAGAGTTTTATAACTCCTCTGAACATATGGAGGTAAATAATGATGCAAATAATGAGGGTTCAGACAACTCAAGTGAGCGTGGGGAGAAAACAGAGAATATCAGGTTTTATGATTTTGCTAATCAACACCCTAGACGCCAGGAACACTATAGGAAAATGAGCAGAAAACAAAATGAGAGAAAAAAAGATAAAACTCACTATCTAATGCTTGTAAAAGCAGAGGATTGTGTGAAAGATCAAGTATCAGTAAGATTCTCAAAAGTTCGAAGGGAAAGAACGCGAGAGGAAATAAAACAAGTACGAAAAGCTAAAACCGAAACAAAATCACAAAAATCTCAAAAATCAAAAACAAAAACAACAAAAGACTAAGAGTGGACCAAACTGGAGTGTAAACAGAAATACCAAGAACTGAAGCGGTCATTATGAGAGGTATGGACTACTGAGGAAGATAGTGATAGTAAAGGGGAGTCAGAAAAGGGAAACATGAATGTACCATCACACTATCGGAAATTCACCATCCAGGATAGAAAAATCATAATGACACCACCAGTCAGAGAAAGAACAAACCAGGAATCTTACGATGGGCCGGAAAATGCAAAACGGATAGACCTCGCGGAACCAAGTGAGAAGCCTCAGCCGGTGTATATAGCAACCAATTTAGAGCCTGAAGAAGAAGAACGGCTAACACAACTTCTCAAGAAATATAAAGACGTGTTTGCATGGTCCTACAAAGACCTCAAAGGAGTTGATCCATCGATATGTCAGCATACAATTCCTTTGAAATCAGATGCAAAACCGAGCAAACAGCGTCCTTATACATTTATATAATGACACATTTGCTAAAAAAATCAAAGAGGAGATTGACAAGCTGATGGATGCCAAATTCATCTATGAAATTGAACATACATATTGGGTGTCACCCATTGTGGTAGTCCCCAAGAAGAACGGAAAATTGCGAGTGTGTGTAAACCTCAAAAAGGTAAATGCGGCCACCATAAGGGACAATTATCCCTTGCCGATCACAGAACATGTACTTGAGAGGGTGGCCGGGAAACGGGCTTATTCCTTTCTAGATGGGTTTTCAAGATACAACCAACTAGCAATTGCAATAGAGGATCGACACAAAACAGCATTTGCCATAGAATGGGGAGCATATGCGTATCGAGTTATGCTTTTTAGCTTAACTAATTCCCCAGCTACCTTTCAAAGGTTAATGACGCACGCGTTCAAAGAATACTTGAGAATATTCTTAGAAATATACATGGATGATATTTGTGTACACTCTCTTCTGCGAGAGGAACATATTGACCATTTGCAAAAGGTATTTGAAAAATGCAGGACATATCGAATCTGTCTTAACCCGAAAAAGTGTATTTTATGGTTAGGCAAGGCCGCATCCTAGGACACATCGTCTCAAGAAATGGCATAACCACAAACCTAGACAAAATCAAGGTCATAGTAGACCTGCCTAGGCCTACTAATGCAAAACAAGTGCAATCCTTCATGGGACACTGCGGATATTATCGAAAATTCATATATATGTATGCAGTCATCGCACAACCTTTGTATCGTTTGTTATTCAATTTTGACTGGACTGAGGAGTGTGAAACTTCATTCCAAAAGCTGAAGGAAAACCTTGTATCCGGACCTGTATTGAAAGCACCAGATTGGGAAAAGATATTCCATGTTCACGTTGATGCATCTGCATATGCAATTGGGAGTATTCTGGCTCAACCTGGAGACGGAACAATGGATTTTCCAGTTTGTTATGCAAGCCGACAATTAAATAGTGCGAAAAAGAACTACACAACCACCGAGAGAGAGGGGTTAGGAATGGTTTATGCTATAAAGAAATTTCGGCATTATTTGCTCGTCGCAAACAAATTTGTGTTCTTTACAGATCATCGAGCTCTTTTGTATCTGGTGAATAAGCCATGCAATACCGAGAGGATTGTACGCTGGTTTATTATATTGCTAGAGTTTGATTTCAAAGTGGTAGTCAAAAAGGGTAAAACTCATCTACGGGCTGATCATCTTTCAAGGATACACAACGGGGAAGCTCTTGAAGGAGTAGATGATGACATACCAGATGCTTATCTTTTCAATATTGAAATGATACCCAAATGGTCTTAGGAAATTGTTAGCATTCTTTCCTTTGGAGGCAGGTTTGATAACACGGAAGACAGATCCAAACAAGAAACAATTCGACAAACCAAAAACTTCCAGTTGATTGCAGGACTGTATCATCTAGGATCGGACCAAATTCTACGATTATGTATAAATCCGAAGGAATTCGAGTGTTACCTAGAAGAAGAGCATGTCCAGGATTGTGCATTTCATTGTTCAACAGTGAAAACACACCAGAGACTGAAACAATTTGGGGTTTATTAGCCAACTATGTACGCGGACACACATGCTTATGTTAACAATTGTACTATATGTAGTGCCAAATGACCAGTGGATCATGCAACATTGTTTTAGGTAAACATTGCACCTACATGGAGTCAATATATCATTGATTTCTTAACCACAAGGACATTTCCTGAAAACACAACAAGAGCACGGAAAAGGGCTATAGAGCTGGAGGCTCGTGACTTTCAGTTAATTGGGAACCAACTCTATAAGCGAGGAAAGGACAATCAACTTAGAATCTGTGCAAGTGAAAGTGAATACCTGCTGATTCTAGAACACGCACATGGAGGCATAAGTGGAGGCCATTTTTTCAAGCGATAAGACAGAAAAAATTGTCTTAACCGTCGCAGGAATATGGTGGCCTACATTACTTATAGATGCTGAAGAGTTTGTAAAGCGTTGTGACGCTTGTCAGCGCACCAAGGTGTCGATAAAGAGAGATGAGATGCCACTACTGCCAATGATGGGGCAAGGGCATTTGTAAAATGGGGCATTGATTTTGTGGGGCCTATTTCACCCCCTACATATCGCACCCATACCCAATATATCATTGTGGCTACGGACTATCTCACAAAATGGGCAGAATCCAAGGCAACACAAAAAGCAGATACACAAACCACTGCATAATTTTTGTATGAGAATATCTTTGTACGATACGGGTTATCAATAGAAATAGTCAGTGATCGAGGAACGCATTTTCTTAATGAAGTCATTGAATATTTGCTAGAGGAGTTCATGGTCATACATAGAAAATTTGCTCCATATCATCCACAGGCAAATGGACAAGCTGAGGCCACAAATAAAACACTATGCACGGTTCTCACTAAAATTGTATCAGAGTCAAGAACAAACTGGGATCAGCACAGCTACACTCAACACTATGGGCATACAGAGTAGCTTACAAAACATCAATAGGAATGACACCGTACAACATGGTGTTTGGCCTAAATGCTATATTACCCATAGAGTTTTTAATTCCAACTCTACGAGTAGCAAAACGCTTAGAATGGACAGGGCATGAGCTCTCTTCAAGAATAGATGATCTTGAAAATCTAGATGAACTTCGCTTGAGAGCTGTAGCTTCGATCTATGTTAAAAAGAGAAGACAAAAGGAGTTTTTTTGACAAGCATGTGCGCACGAAGGAGTTCAAAACAGGTGATTATGTACTTGTTTATACCTTAAATAAACATGCCAAGAAACTTAAAAGGCGAGGGATGGAACCCTTTGTGATTAGTGACCTATCACAAAGCGGAGCTGTCAAGCTTGCTACATTAGCAGGTGAAGAAATGCCAAATTGGATTAGTGGGTGTCGATTAAATAAATATCATTTACCACTAACACAGGATATGCTTCAACAAATCCATCAAGAAAAACAACGAATGAAGGAGAAACAGCGAGTACGAGAAGAAGCTCAAGCAGAAGCAAAAGAACGCATGGCAAAAAAAAGGCTTCTACGACAACAACAACAACAATGTGGATCACCGTTGCCAATCAATGCCATCCGACTAAAGAAGTTTGATGAAGACACAGTGGAGCCAATAATTGCAGTCAAAGTGGGTAGTAATCAAGTTGAATCGACGGCATTGCTTGATTCGGGAGCTCAAGCAAATTTGATCTCTTACAGATTATACAAACAACTCAAGCCAACAGGTCAACTTCATCCTACTCGCCAAGTGCTGGAAAGTAGTACATCATTCGCTAAAAACATTGGGCTGGATTATATTACATGTACAAGTACATCAATATATTTACCCACACAAGTTTTATGTGGTGAAGGATGAAAGCACACAACACCCCATGTTGTTGGGACAACCTTGGCAAAAAGAGTACAATGTGCAGATAGATTGGAATGCGAATGCGGTCAATATTCAGTATGCACAAGAACAACAGGTGGTAGCATTTGCTCAGCAACCCCGGGATAATCAGTTGTCAGCAATGCAATCACTGGATAAAAAGCCAAAAGGACCCTAGGGTACCACTAAAAAGCAAACAGGGAACTACCAACCATGCTCACTACATGCATAAGAAGTCACCTACCGCAATGAACATATCAGAGTTAGCAACACGAGAAAAACACGTATGGGTGCGGAAGGATAGAAGTGACATGGCAGCCAAACCACAATACACCGGAAGAATTCAACCGAAGCAGATAGTTCAACCAAAACCCAAGGTAATAAAAAAAGATATGGATCCCAAAGAAAATGCTTAGCAACAACTCAAATACGACTAGCATCTGGATCCCGAAACCGAAGCAACAAGAACTCCCTTCAGTACAAGCAACATCGAAAGGCAAACAATTGCATGTGCAACCGGCATACCGACTTATGTGGATGCCCATCAGCAACAAAACAGTGGCAACCAAGGCAGTAACAATACAAAAACTGGTAAAGACAAGCTACCAATGGAAAGCAAAAGAGATAAGGTCTACGGCCATTCCGGCCAAGCCAATTCTCTGCAAGGAGACGACTATAGACATATCAACAATAGCGGCAAAGCAAGCGACTTTTGCAAGAAAGACAATCAAACAAAGAGCAGTAGAGTTACAGCTTTTGCTTGCAAAGAAAACAAGAAACTTTGACGGCGAATGCCAATAACCATCTTGCTTATACCCTTGTCTTGCATAGCATTAATTTTTCCATGCATTGACCGAGTATGCATACAATAGGGCCACATTACACTGCCAAGCATTAGCATAATTTCTTTCAACCCGTGCATGGCACATACTCCGAGGCAATACCTTGTCATCCGGGAGGACTCCAGCTAGGAGGGGGGAAGGCATTCTCAAATGCGGACCCAATGGCAGAAAGAACAAAAAAAAGGGCATGTTTTTCGACAATTTTTAAGGGTTGTTGTTTGATTCCAATTTTTTTTGGAATAACCCAAGTACATATGCCCTTATACAGCATGAAACTACAGGTATATGGGGCCAAACGCCAAATCAAGCCCGTAGGTGTGTGTGTATATAAGTAGAAATAGATATTTTTCGGTAAAATATTGGTAAAACGGAGAAATCCGGCCATAAAAATTGCATGTGAGTGTATATAATGTTTTGCGGTGGTGGTTTTTATTTATTATGATTTTTGGGGATTTTTGGGGTTTGATTTGCTATTTCCCTTTGAATTTTGCTAATTTTTGGCAGAAAAACTTCAAAAATACAAAAAGCAGGTGAAAAACGATCGTAATGGAAAACAAAAAATATGGGGATGATCAGTGACTATAGGACAACCTATGGTACAGTGGGGGTGCAATTTTGAGACTAGAGCGGAAAGCGTGATTTGGCCAGATTTTGACCGAAACATCAAATCTCTTGCAAACTGGGCAAATGGAGTCCAAATCAAGAAATTTTTGACCCTAAACCGCATCTTGCAAGAAGTTGGGAGCACATGTCAAATTTCGGGAAAAGTGGTGCGAGGACCCCCATTATAAAAAAATTTTACTTCATTTTTAGCTCATTTTCACTATTGACCTTTGAGAGAGAGCTCCTGCCACCTAGAGCGAACGAAACTTCCAACAGCTTCTACGACGTGCACAACTACCCGACGGGCTTCAGACATGAGAGGTAGGCTCACCACCTTGAGCTTTTTGCGCATGTTTGTCGTTTTGTCACGAAAACTAGCATAGGGTTCACACAGAAAGCGGACAGTAGAGACCTACAAGTAGAAGTGACCACCTAGCGGCTAACCCAAAAGCAACGAGGCTTCATTGGCAGCTTACCCTAGCATAGGAGACCAGTCTTAGATGTCCAAAGACAATATAAAACCATCGGGAAAAACCCTAATTCTAGAACCCTGCAAGAGGCCACCAAATGGGAAATCGGCAGAGAGGCGCCCAAATGCTACCAAAATGGTAGGAGCATCTCGACATGCTTGACAAGTCTATGTAGCCCACATGACCAAAAGGTGACCCGAAGCGGCACAAAACTTCAGAAACGGCATCAGACACACAAAGCGTCAAATAGCTCTCGCGGCCAAACCGCATGTCCGTTTGCCACCAAACTTCACGAGCGGCTTTCCTAGACCATCAACAACCAAGACCTATGGTGGAAGACCACCACAAGTCATCAAAGACATGTAAACGCAACCACGGGTGCTTCTAGAGAGACAGATTGCCAAACGGAGCTCCGGTGAAGCCAAAGTCGACAAAAACCATACGGCAAGGATTCCCAAGGGTTCGGGAAGCTATGGAGACCAACATCAAGAAATTTCATTTCCGAAAAGCACTCCAAAAGTCAGAAAACGACTCGGAGGCTCTGAAATTCACACAAGGAGTTACTTTCTATCCATTTGACTTTTTTGTTGAAATTAGGTTTAAAAGGGACTCAGGAGGACTAAGGGCAGGCACCAGTAGTTTCCATTAAAAAATCATCAAAAGACATCCTACGTGTAGGATGTCTCAAGGAAATTTTTGGGCACAAAACCCAACAACTCTTATCACACACATTTTCTGAATAGCCTTTACATGCTAGCCACCAAGTTTCATCACATTTGGGCCAAAATTGACCTCATATGCAGGAAAAAACGCAAAGTCAGGGCATAGAGACAATAATGGGCCATAGACCTATCAAAACTTGTCCAAATCACATGAAACTTGCACAATACATTCATGAACACATAGCCAACCAATCTGTGTGGTCACCTGCAAAAACTGATGAAAAAGACATCCTACGCGTAGGATGTCTATTTGACATTTTTGGCCTACAGAGGGTATTTCTACATTCCATATCTTTTCATATCATCTTCAAGAGCTCATATATCAAGTTTTAAGACATTCTAACCATTTTTGACCCCCAACACCTTCAAAATACACTTTTTGAGCCCAAAAACACTACACAGGGTCTTACCAACATCAATTCTTGTCCAAATCAAAATCCAAGGGCATACCCTTGTTCCACAGGCCAAGAGCTACCCACAGAACAAATCTCAAGCCATTGTGATGAAAAAGACATCCTACGCGTAGGATGTCTCCAGCTTAAATTTGACTTCTGTGCAAACAATGACATCATGGGAGCCATTACCATGGTGCAAGGAGCCCATAAATCAATTTTCAACCCATTTGGATATCATTTGCCCAATTTGTGGACATTCTACCCAATTTGTGAGCCTAAAGCCTGAATCTGCCCAAAAATCCACTTTTTGATTCCCAAACCCAATTCCAATCATATAGCCATGTTGTACAGGCCAAGGACCACCAGCATAGCAAGTATCACCAAAATTTGATTAAAAAGGCATCCTACGCGTAGGATGTCTAGATGATAAATTTTTGCCAAAATTGCACAGTGAGCACATACATAGTTTCCCAAGTTCCTTTTAAGTTTTATTTTCAATTTTCAAGTCATTTGGATAGTTAAAACTCAGTTTCTCAGCTAATATGGAAAAAACGCTAACTTCGGACTACTGAGTGCAACAGGATCTATGGCAACCGCAAAGTCACCGGCAAAGAAGAAAAGGATGACCATAAAAGATTATTTGGAAGAGTAGAGCCCTTCGTCATACCAGAAAGAAATCTAAATCCAACGAGCACATGGATTCAAGAGGACCTGCTAGAGTCAAATGATCTAAAAATCTACCAAGGCGTGTTCAAAGACACCGGAGGAAATGTGATAGAGCTACCCATGCTACCGCGGGAGCTCAATGAGTTTGTCAGAAGCAAGATGGCAGAGTATCTGGAGAAGATTGATCTCCACAATTATTTTGAAGCCGTGCCGGCAGGAATCGACATAAAAAGAGTATTGAATTTGTGACGACAATCAAAGAAGATGGATTGGCCAGAGTTACGGATCTACAGGGCAAGCTAGGTACGGAGATTATAATCACAGAGAGAGTAGTGGCAGTTGCACTAGACCTCTCCAACAAGGGGGATAGTGTAACCAAAAGAAGAGACGAAGTAAAGGTGTACACAGAAAAGAAAGGCAACGACACTTTTGAAGAAATTTCCAACCCCAAAGTGGCAATCATGAGCCAGCTTTACAATCAGTACTTCCATATGTGTACAAAGCGGCCACAAAAGTACAGAATGCCGCCTGGAGCAATTGCCACAACCTTCACCTGGGCAATGCAGAAGAGCAAGCCGAAAGTAATCAACTATGCCGCTTATATACATGATAATCTGGTGAAGATGGGCAACAAGAACCCCACATACATTGTGACTGGTGAGTTAATCACTAAGGTGGTTTATGGGGCCTTGCACGCCAAAGGAAGATGGCCTGACCCTCCATCATAGAACGATTGGATGAGGCTCATTGGCTGAGGCTCAAGGAAGATAAGGAAGAGGAATAGCCTAAAGCACCCCGTGTGGCAACACGTTTGAAACGCCGGCTAGAGACTGTGCAAGAAGAGCAGCCAGAGTTGAAGAAGGGAAAGAAGGCATTTGTCCAAGTGCCTGTAAAAGAGACGAAATCACAGAAGGTGGCACGTCTAGAGCGGTTGATGGAAAGTTTCAGAGCCGAAAATGCCCTCAAAGGAGATTTGAGCGAGCTTTGGACGCCGTCCCTAGAAGCAATGTCGAGATCATCCCGAAGGGTGCACAGAGATAAATTTGACGATTATATTAAGAATTTTGAGATTCTGGATACCACAACGGAAAATATCCCACATGTACCATTTACAGAAGCAGAAGTGGAGCAAGTCCGACGGCAACTGCTAGAGGAGCAGGAAGGCCGAGAGAGAGAGAGAGAGAGAGAGAGAGAGAGAGAGAGAGAGAGAGAGAGAGAGAGAGAGAGAGAGAGAGAGAGAGAGAGAGAGAGAGAGAGAGAGAGAGAGAGAGAGAGAGAGAGAGAGAGAGAGAGAGAGAGAGAGAGGAAGACAAAGGCGGACAGGGATTTCAAGAAAAATCCGACAACTCCACCGTCCAGCCCTGAGTCCAGCCCACCGCCCTCACCACCTCCTCGTAGCCCTCCACAGACTCAATAGAAAGAGGAGCAAGACAAACCTGAAGATCAAGAGGAGTCAAAGCAAGAACAGAGCCAAGAGCAAGAACCAAAAGAAGAAGCTAAGCCTAAAAGTGAGCAGCCAGAGCCAAATGAAGCAAGGTATAACATATTTCTAGACCTACTGGCTGCTGGAAATTCAAGAGAAGAGGCTACCATAGTCGCATTTGACTTGGCAAGCACGGGGCCCAAAGAGCAAATGTAGAGCCTGCGGTTAGTGGAGCTAAAGGAGATGGCCACTGATACAGTGGACCTGCACCCACCCACCAATGATTGGGATGTGGTGATGACCAAGCTAACCGGGCTAAGAGCACAATCAATGGCCTCAAAAAGTGAAATGGCAACTCTCAAAGCCACTGAAGTGCAAATCAAATCTGAAGTCGACACTTTACAAAAACAAAGCCAAAGGCAGATAGAGAGAGAAGCAGAGCTGCAATCTAGTCTGGCAAAGGCATTGCAAAGATGCCAAGAGATGGAAAGATAGAATCAGGCAGCAGCTCAAAGACTGCAAGGAGCCAAAGAGAAATATAGATAACTTAGCAAGTCATTGACAGATGCAGAGAGGGAAAGGGATAGCCTAACCCTACAACTTGCTGAAGAGTCTAAGGAAGTGGAATCAATGCGCAATGCCAAAGAGAAGGCAGAAATAGAGCAGGAGGCTAGCTAGGATGAGGTCCTTGAGCTCAAGGACCAGCTTAAATATAAAGATCAAACCATCCAATGGCTACGGGCATCTCCTGCCAGAGTCAGAGCCACTAGCTCGACTCACACCACTTCAAAGAGCCAGATTTATGAAGAACAAATGAAAGAGCTCCAGAAAGAGTTGACCTTAAAGATGATGGCAGAAGGGTCAGTGGTCTTGCAAACACGCATGGAAGAAGAGCACAAGGCAATGCAAGATGAGCTGGAGAACATTAAGAGAAAGCTCGAGGAGGCGGAGACAGTAAATGCTGATTTGAGCGAGCTACTCGTGAACATGGGAGAACAAGATGAAGCAGAGAAACAGACATTCCAAAAGCAGATAGAAGAACTGAGGGGCCAGCAGGAAGAAGAGCAGGAAAGCACAGGGCCAGCAGCCATGGAAGGTATAGATCTAGAAAATGTGGCAGATCCTACAGACACACCCATGCAAGAGGAAATCCTTGTAGGACCCTCTCAAGAGCCACAAGATCTTACACAAGAAGAAGAAGAGAAGCTGCGCAAGGCTATAGAAGCGGAAATCAGAGAAACGGCCAAAGAAGCTTTGGAATGGGAGCAGAGGGTTTTTTAATCCATGACCATTCAAAAGATAGACACCAGTAACCTTCGACGTGAATGGCTACAGCCCTCTCTCCCATATCCTTTGATTAAAGTACAAAGCCGCTACAATCAACAAGAGAATCAGAGAAGAGCCAACAGTGCCACTGTACACAGCAGATATCTCCAAGCCTAAAGGGGTAAAGTTGATAGTCGACTCCAAGCCCATGTGGAGAAAGGCATGGCTGACGAAGTATCCACAGTACATAATCCATTTGGTAGAGGCACCCAAAATCATCAGAGATAACCTAAGTTTTTGCCTTCTACCAAGGATACGGACGTGGAAGGCTCAGGAGCTACTCCAAAGAAGCCAACCCACTTGGCTAAACTATCCGAAGCTGTCAGGCTTCAAGGCAGGCAAGAGAATAAGTGTTCAATACATGGTGAAAACCCTAACGGGTTCCATCAAATTGTTCACTGGCTCACCTGACCTCTCTTGCATTATGATGAGAAATATCTGCAAAACCCTTTTGGCAGTCTTCGAGACGTTCAAACCGGGCCAGGGAACAGACAGTATGTTCTTCTTTCAAGATACTTACAAATGTGCATATGATATCTCTGGTCAGCCTTTCAAGGAGGTGATACATGCATTGTATCAAAGAATCATGTTTTTGCCATCCTATCACCTCTAGGCCTTTGAAGAAGCTTTCTACACCGGCCTCTTCACAATCAGCTCTGATATATTCGGCCCAACACTACTGGCTCAAAATGCAAGATACGAGTCGCTGCTCAAGATGCGAGAAACCATAAGATGGAGGGGGGGAGTGTAAGAAGCCGGACACACCCTACGGAAATTGACGGCTCGGCAGATTATTATTTTTTGTAATTATTCATTTATTGAGAAAAACCCGACATTTCACCTTGTAAATATTGGGGCTTACAGAAGTTTCCAGATTGTATCCCAGTTTTGACATTCAGATTGAGTAGATGGTTAAGATGGAACATGAGGGTTTGAGAATTGTAAGGTATTTATACCACTTTTTGACCTTAATGAAAAAACCTTTTGTCGTTTCAAAAAAAGTTTTGAAGTCTGTGAGTGAGCGTACTGTTTGAGAGAGAGAGAGAGAGAGAGAGAGAGAGAGAGAGAGAGAGAGAGAGAGAGAGAGAGAGCTTCATCTTGACGCTACGTGCGTATTGATGGTCGAAATCGAGTGCGGAGAAGTGCAGCGTGTTGCCCCCGACAAGAGCTACGCGCCAATATCTACATTGTGCGCATACGGTCCGGTTTTGCGAGCTCCATCTACGAGCTTCATCTGGTGATTCGGTGAGCATACGTTGTCCGCTTTTTCATTGCAGCATATCCACGCGTTCGCATTGAGTAGAGCTACACATTAGGCACTTTAGATTTCGTAAACGAAGACCTGCAAATTTTGGCCAGACATCCTACGTGATTCTACACCAGGTGTTTTGGAGCCATTTTGGCATACCTCTAGCCTACTCATTTTCATCCCTTTCCTCATCAAGTACATCATGTACATCTGCATCAGTAATAGGCCGATCTAGAACATTTTCAGAAACCCCCATAGGCTGTACATTTGCCTCATTGGAACTTACATTCGTATTTCCACCACTGAAAAGAGGCAACAAAGTGTCATAAATGTCCTGTGAGCTTACATTACTGTCTCTAGTACATGACAGCAAGGGCTGAACAGAATCTTCCACAAACACTACATCCCGAGAAACTAGAATACGTTTTGTTTGCGGATGATACAACTTGTAACCTTTTCTTTCAGCACTATAACCAACAAAAATACATTTGACAGCCTTATCATCCAATTTTCTGCACTGCACTTGTGGCACCAAAGCATATGCCAAACAGCCAAAAACACGCATGTGCTCAATACAAGGCTTTCTATCATGCCATGCTTCATATAGAGTAATAGATTGCAAAGCTTTCGTAGGACACCTGTTAAGTACATAAGTGGCACACATGATGGCCTCAAGCCAGCCTCAAGCCAAAAAGAATGCGGCAAAGCTTGACTTTTGACCATACATCGTGCCATTTCCGTCAGTGACCTGTTTTTCCTCTCAGCAACACCATTTTGCTGAGGTGTATAAGGCACTGTACATTGGTGTTTTATCCCAAGACTAGCCAGAAATGCATTAAATTCATGAGACATATACTCCCCTCCTCGATCGGAACGGAGGGTGCCCATAGTACATTTCGAGACATTTTCAGCCATAGCCAGAAATTGTTTAAAGCACATAAAAACTTCGGACTTCGCTTTAAGCGAAAATACCCATGCATGCCTGGAGTAATCATCAATGAAAGTCACAAAGTACAGGTAATTGCCCAAGGACGGAGTTTGCATGGGCCCACAAACATCACTATGCACAAGCTGCAACCTGCATGGCCGAACTGAACCATCCTTTGGAAATTTAGAACGCTGCATCGTACCCAAAATACAGCCTTCCCAAACATGTTTGACAGGTGCTTGAAGAGGCGGCAAAGAAGAAACCATATCAGATTTTTGCAAACGCAGCAAACTGGCAAAATTCAGATGACCAAAATGTGCATGCCAAAGTTTTGCATCTGAAATAGCCCTTGAATCTACAACAGTATTTGCAAAACTTTGTCCACACTTGTCATACAAAGTGAGCTTATACAGCCCACGGCACAAAAACCCAGATGCAACAATTTCATCACCAAAACTGAGATCATAAACTGTACATCTGTCATCCACAAATTTGACTACAAGTCCAAGTCTAGCAAGTGCGGATACAGACAAGAGATTCTTCTTGATCCCAGGTACATAAAGTGCATCAACAAGTGTGAAGGAACTGCCATTAGCAGTAGTGAGCACAATCTTTCCAACTCCTTGAACTGGATAAGAGGCGTTGCTGGCACAAGTGACTGAATTCCCATGAGGGACAGACTCGAGAGAGGTAAACAATTCACGATGTGAGGTAATGTGCTTTGTAGCACCACTGTTGAAATACCACACATGTGATCTGCAGCAACTGACAAGCATGCATCATGGACAGCAGGATTGTAAGTGCACTCTGCGCTAAAAGCCCATTCTGCATCAACATCAGCAACACAGTCTCCTTTCATAGAAGACTCAACAATGGCTCCATTTGTAGTGGAACCAGCATTTGCAATGGAACCACCCTCTTTCTTCTTAGCCTCTTTGGCCTTCAACTTAGGACACGACTTGATCAAGTGATCATTGGCTTTACAATAATGGCAACGCATCTCTTTTTTCCCTTATCACCAGAATTTCCAGAACGAATTGCTGCCAGCAAAAGCATTAGGAACATAATTTTTGCCACTCGCAGCAGAACCATAAGAAGTGGCTGCATTGATGTTACCACCCTTTCTTTGTGTAAGAAACTAGGCAACTAGGCTTTGGTAGATCCTCCTCCCAGCCTCCCTTTATAGGGTGGGCTCCTAGCCCCTTGCCTTAGACGGATCCCCTGTCCACACTGCCTAGCCTAGCCCTTGGCCGTAGTCCTTGCCTAGCCTAGTTCTTAGGGTACAGGACCCGTGTCCTGACATTACTTCCCCCTTAAGGAAGAGTTTTTGTCCTTGAAAACACAAGTAGTAACATCTTCTTAAGAATACTGGTGTTTTATTGACGTCCCATAAGTGAGCCAGTTGTCTGTATGACCGATAATTGGTGCAGTGAGGAGGTTCAATGAAAACAAGATGAATATCTTGATTTTCAACATTGTTTTCCGTTTGCAACCACTTGGGTCTAAATGGTAACTCCATTTATAACTCACTTGAGTGCTGTAAAGGAGTAACCACAACTAAGAGTCACTTGGGTTTAAATGGTGACTCCATTTATAACTCACTTGAGTACTGTAAAGGAGTAACCACAACTAAGAGTTGTCCAAAGGCATAACCAGTTTTCAGATCTTCTGAAGGTACTGGAATAATTCAAGGAAACCTTGGCGTAACTTTCCATGCAGTTGTGAGCCAGATTTTCTACTCGCTTGAGTATCTTGAACAGTCCGTTACATGTTCATCCCTAATGAAGGTGACTTGCCAACATGCTTTGTCGGCACACCTGGTAAGTCCTTGACGTATGAAAGTATTGACACAATCTCCAACCCCACCACAAGAGGTGTTCAAAGTCGAAAATCGTACTTAAGCAAATTCTAGAATAGGGAGAAACTCATCTATTTAGAAATGCGTTGTGTCAACGTATGCTCTTAGCAGATCCTTTAGCCCAAGATTACTCTTTGTAATCTTTGTAATCTACCAATCCCCTTGGATAACTGACAGTACTGAGGTGTGTTTTCCTCACGGTTTACAGACAGTCGTCCCAGATGACTGGTAAACGGGAAATCACAGTAGTGTTTAACATTGTTGAAGAATCAACAATGTCCGAAATAACCATCATGGTTAACTTGAAAAATCCACAAATGCCCAAACTGAGCCATGACCTCTATTGGTGATTTATAGACTCAAAGGTGATCTCATAGAGAGTGTGCACATAAGCTTCATAAGCAACAACTTGAGGAATATGCATGCCGTTCCAAATAAGCCTTTGCTAAACACTAGGGCCCATAACACCTAGTGTGCATGCATTTAGCAAAAAACAGATCCGAACCTGTATTTCCATGGTAATTCTTGCCAATACTTATGGCAAAAGTGATGCACCTAGAACACATTAACAGGAATGTAAATAGTTCTGAAAAGAAACTAAATACTTTCATTTGCAATCTTTTGCAAGCTTTGCTTAAACGTCTGAATCATAATAGAAGGTGAAACAGTGATCACTTCTAGATACAAACAATGAAACTTTTTCATTTGCTATATGTATAAACAACCATCTGTGATGTTGTTTAGCAATACTTGTACCTTAACAAGTCATTCTAAGTATCCGGCAATTTTTGGCCACGAAATTGCTCCTGATACGTCGTGCTAAAAATGGTCTAGAAAACAGATGCGACCAGCACTTAGGGACTTTGTCGTGACACATATGTGAAATAGGGGGCGCGAGTGTCAGTCCTAGAGACTCATATTCGCCACATGTGGATGGAATATGTCTCAACTAAGGATGTCTGAAAAAGAAAGTACAAGATGTACTTGTGTGTGGAGGAACTACAAAACACTCCGCGACAAGAGTGAGAGAGACCCTCATTATCTTGCTCCACACTAGCTAAACCAAACTCCTTGAGTTCCTAGACCATGTTGTATCCCATGTGACAACATGTGCCAAATTGAACCCTACGAGTAGGTTCGTAACAACATAAGACAGAAAGATAGATTGGACACTTGGCCCAAAACACTTTGTGCCGACATGCCCTTGGCATGGCTCTGTAACAGTCAAGCGTACCTAGACGTTTTGAAAAACCAAGCAAATCATACTAAAAATGGAATAACACCAAATCAATAGATGCGTACCTGGAGATTTGAACGTAATGTACACTTACATGTATTCAAATGGAGAGGAGCATGTCCCCTACCTGAAGAAAACAAACAGCATTGCACTGGGAACCCTGGGTGTTGCCTTTGCAATCCAAGCCCTTGGATTAGAATCTACGTAGTCAAACCGCTTGGTAAGACTCTTTGTAGAAACTGCTCAACTAGCAGATAACGGTAAACAACATAGTCAAACGTGTGGTAGATTGCGGAATTCTTTCCTTGAAAGTATAACTGGGAGAGATCAACTGTGATTCTCAATGCAGATCAACCTGTGATCCTGAATGCCTATGGGGTGATGTAACAATTACCTGCCGGGTCTTTATCTCAAAAACAGTATGTCCCTAGACACGTCGTAGTGCTATAGTGAGAGCAAGAAATCCACATAAGTCAGATGTCTAGCTCGTATTAACAGCCATGCTGTCTCAACTATGTGCTGCCTCTAGACTCCATGGTATAGATCAGCTGATGTAAGTGCAAGAGTATCAAAAACTCAACTTGAGCATCGCACTAGAAACAAATAGGGCAAAAATGACACCCTAAACAGCCGTAATGACAAGACTCTTGCTTGTCCATTAACGTCGATGTATACTTCGTTGGGTATATCTTGAAAAAAATCACCCAAAGAATGCCAATAGTTGGGTCTTACCCTTCTCCTGGTATCGGCCCTCTTAGCTTGTTTGGCTCATAGCCCTTATGCAAAATAGTAGTCAATCGACGAACTGATGAAGACTAATTTGAGTAGCATCGTAGCCATGTGCTAGCTGTGAGTTAGAGCACCTTGGCTCAAGCTGACTCAGGAGCAGAATATGTAGCAAAAGCTTCTTAGAAGAGTTTCGTTATTCTTGAAAGAAATAAGAAAAAGAGAGAAAAGAAGAGCATGCTGGGCTGAGGAACTTTCCTTAAATTTGTAGAGTGTGTGCCCAGAATGTGTGCTCTTAGACATCTTATGCCTGAATTGTAGCTTATCCTATAAGCATTCCACAATCTGTCTATATGACGCAACCATGCAACAATCCATCCGTACTCTGTCCTTGACAGAGTTGCTGGGTTAGAGTAAAAACCTATTTTATACCCCCTAGGTAACATGCCTTGCATACAAAAGTGGAAGCACATTGGCTACCTTGAAGGCCTTAAACATAAAAACCAACACATAAGTGTCATGCAGGAGCGAAACTGGGAGGGGTTCGGTGAGATGACAACAACTGAAGCAGCTCTAGTGTTGCAGCTTACAACTCCCCACATGCCTTGTATGTGGTGCATACATAGCATGCAAACTCTGCTTGATGAGAGGTTATCTTATAGACAAAAGAGTTGAACACAACTCTTTTTTCCCCCACAAAAGAGAGACCGTGTCTCACCAAAGTATAAAAAAGGCTCAACTGGACAAACATTGGGATTATGCCTTGCATATTCCCTGTTGAAATCTCTAACACACGCTCGTGGCAGTGTTTCATGTAGCTCTGGAGCAAGTAAACCGTAGTACGTGCATTCATAAGGGAGCGAGCATCTCCACGAATCAAAAAGGTGTACCCTCACTCAACATACGAGGTCATGCTCAATTCGCAGAGTATGCCTTGTCATGCGAGTAGGGTGGATACCAAGTCGGGCAAGCAAGAGAGTCCCAAGCAACCTGTAATGAGTCTCAACCATATCATGCGAGTCTTGCAAGGCCTGCCTCTTCCCTTCACCCCTCCTCCATGGCTGCCTTCGACCTTGAGCTCTGATACCAGTGTAAGAAACTAGGCAACTAGGCTCTAGTAGATCCTCCTCCCAACCTCCCTTTATAGGGTGGGCTCCTAGCCCCTTGCCCTAGACGGATCCCCTGTCCACACTGCCTAGCCCGGCCCTTGGCATAAGTTTCCTATAATCCTCCTAGGAATGGACTTCTTCCTTATTGGCGGGTTGCCATAGGAAAATTGTAGGTACACATGTACACCAAGGCGTGTCGTACATGTTGTCTAGACATGTCTTACATGCCTGACACATGGAGTCTTACTCTAAGGTATGCATAATAGAACTCGTAAAGAAAACTATTCCTGCATGAAATTAAGGAATCCGCTCGCATGTCGACATACTTATGTGACATCTCGTCGTCATGCGCCTTTGTGTGGTAGTCTTTGCCGGAATGGTGGGTGCTCCCTTGATCTGGCAAACCGTATAGACAAGGCGCGGGGCCAATAGCATGGTCTTGCTTCACATGAAGGGTCTATGATGCAAACATGCCATGCATGTATAGAAAACGAGGATTTCTCATCTTGCATGCAGTAAAAACCGTCCTCTTGGTGGCTTGTCAAAGCACGTGAGCGATGGCTTTCGGAGGTCGGAGACTTGGCACTGCTTTTATATTGTGAAGCAGGTGGGAAGGCACCATTGCAAACCTTATAGGGTTTTTTTTAAAAGTAAAAAAAACTATAAATAAATAAATAACGAAACCTGCAGCAACGATGGCGGAATTGCACCTTCACAGAGTGGACGACACCGTGCCTTGCGTGCAGAATTGGGAGATGAGCAGGTGTCGAAAAAGATGCAGCTCCGCCTTGCGATCCTATAGAGACCAACTCCGCCCGTTTCGGTGCAGGTCAGCCGGCGACCCTCCTCGTGTTAGCGGCCCCTCACACGGAGTAACGAGATTCCCTACTTGTACTCAAGGGGCCATGCCCGCCCTGTAGAATCGAGGAGAGGACATCCTCATGGAGCTTGCCCACGACCCACCTCCATGGAACTTCGAGAGAGAGACAAAGAGAGAGAGAGAGAGAGAGAGAGAGAGAGAGAGAGAGAGAGAGAGAGAGAGAGAGAGAGAGAGAGAGAGAGAGATCATGCGAGTCTTGCAAGGCTTGCCTCTTCCCTTCACCCCTCCTCCATGGCTGCCTTCGACCCTGAGCTCTGATACCAGTGTAAGAAACTAGGCAACTAGGCTCTGGTAGATCCTCCTCCCAACCTCCCTTTATAGGGTGGGCTCCTAGCCCCTTGCCCTAGACGGATCCCCTTTCCACACTGCCTAGCCCGGCCCTTGGCCGTAGTCCTTGCCTAGCCTAGTTCTTAGGGTACAGGACCCGTGTCCTGACACTTTGAGAAGCAATAAAAGCCTGTTCAACTGCACGCTGTCTAGTCCTGTTTTTTCTGGAAAGTGACTCTTGCAATAGCAATGTGCATAATGCATCAAACTTAACAACTTCTGGATTTCCTTGGGTCATAAGTATCCAAGTACTAGCAAAAGTGTGGTAAGAATCTGGTAAGGCATCAAGAACAGTTTGCACAAGGGAACTGTCTGAAATAACTTCACCTGCAGAAATAAGTTGCTCATTGATATCCTTGACACTAGCAAGGAAAGTGTCCATATCATCTTCCTCATGCATAATCTTTGACTCCAGCTCTTTACGCAGCAAAGCAATTTTAGCCTCATTGCGGCTTGCATAAAGACCTGCTAGAATATCCCAAGCCTGTTTTGCAGATTTTGCTGAACGGATGTGAGGAACAATGGTGCACTTCACAGACAACGCAATCAATGCATGAGCCTGCGCATCCTTAACATCCCAACGAGCTTGTTCTGCCCTAGGAAAAACAACTCTAACAGCTGCAATCCTTGCAGCAAGACCTGCAACATCCTCAACATCACCTACATCCTTAGAACCAAGACGTACATCAATGCCTTGCACAATGTTCCAGACACCCTTTGACACAAGAACGTGTTGCATCATATAAGCCCACATAGGGAAATTGTCCCCATCCAACCTGTCCTTAGCAGCAAACATCTTGAACACATCTGTGTTGTTGTTGTCAGCCATGGTAAATGTTGCACCTGATGTGAAAACTGCCCGAAAATAGGAGAAATGGAGCGGGAACAACACGTGCTATATAGCACAAACCGTAGAAGACTATAATGCACCTGTTATGCAGAAAACGGCATGGACAGAAATTCTGCACAAAATGACGAAATAGCCTGTGCAGTATTGCCTGTAGTGGAAACGGAGGCCGAAATGAGCCCAAATCCAAAATATTTGTCGACCTGCGAACGCTTGCCAAAGCTCACTGAAATCGAAGAAAGTGAGCAGGCGTGTGCTGGAGCAGCTGGCGACTAAGCCCGGGAGGACGTGACCTGCTCTAATACCAATTGTTGGAATTAGGGTTGCAGAGAGACACACACAACTTGGAGAAGATGAAGGAAGCTCAAGGCACACAATAGAGAGTGTGTTACTTAGTGTGCAATGGAAAAGATAGATAGCCCTAGAGTGATGGGCATATATACAATGCACGGGGGAAAAAACCTCCTGAAGAGGGAAAAAATGCCCCGGTGGTCCTAGTGCGTTCACACACATCACTACTACATGTATATGGTAACATTCGGCTCTAGAAAGCGTTGTAGGAAGTTTCCTCTTATGCACTCTTGAAGGCTGTGACTTAGACATTGGGTAGAGACCTCTTTGGGAATTAGTTAGGAGTCGGTCGAGTGTAGGTTGACACCCTATGCTTGCTTCCACGCGCCTACGGGTCGAGCTTCGTCTTTAGCTAACAAATCTTGTTAGGTGAGTTCTCGCTGTGCTGACGTCCGTCGCGGCGTACCCATCCAACACAATGTAATGGAAATGGCCTATGAACTTTGAGAGTAGCGGAATTAGGAAATTAGGTGAAGCGCTTTTGAGAGATTACTTTGTGAGCATAGCGGGTGAACTTAATTGACGGTAGCAACATAAACATGGTACTTAGTTAACTTGGCATAAACAATACTTTTGCAAGAGGGAGAGTGTAGAGAACATGACAATAGTTGAGGACCACATTCATATGGATCTGGTCCCCCCTCCAATAGCATTTGTATTATAATTTCTCCCATCAAGAGAGACTTGGTACAATATAATCTTTGTGTTCCTTCTGACCTACGTGATGCAATGAAGATGGAAATCTTCATGCATCACAAGCATAACATAAACTTGTAGAAAGCATTAACTATCCCAAGCCTCAGTCCCGAGGCCTCAAACACCTTCGAAGGTGGAGAGAGCTAGCGGGGAATGAGGGTAGGGAAGAGGAAGAAGAAACATTCCATAGGAGAAAGAAATAGTTCCTCACTTATCATTACTCTTCTTGCTAGCATACATAATAGCATAGTAATGGAGATGGATAAGATAGCAAGCTTAAGCATTGAATCATGGCTCTTGGTTAGATTTGCATTCCATAGCCAAGAGTTTTGATGTAGGCTTTCACTTCTCACAAGCTTGGAGAAGGAGGTGGTGTTCCTCAACTTTCAGCAAGTGAGAATGCCCTTCCAAATGAGTGTGTGTGTGTGTGGAGTATATCCCCCTAGCACCCCCCTCCTTTCTTTGGGCGAGTGGTGACTTTTCTACATGTTGCAGGCTCGTTGGACCCCTCTCCCTCCTCTAGCCAATCACATGCAACATGCAGCATGGGTAGTCTTTTGACAAGTATCCTCCTTACCCCCTAGAGAGAGAGAGAGCTTAAAAATATCTAGATATTTTTTGGATGGAAGTAGAAGCTCATTGGACCCCTATTTAGCCCAACCAATAGCATTCAAGCACACCAGGTTAAGCTGATTGAGAACCTGACATGTGTCCCATGTGCCCTTTTAGAAAAGGGGTGCCCCTTAGGTGAGTGGAAGGTTAGGTTAAAGATTCCCCTAACTTTGGGATTTTTATGCATAGGAAACTTCTCGAGCAACTTCCTCATTAAGTGTGTAGGGTCTCTTTTTGACCCAAGCATCTTACCCCCCATGCATAGGAAGCTTCTCAAGCAACTTCCTCATTAAGTGTGTAGGGTCTTTTTTTGACTCAAGCATCTTACCCCCCATGCATAGGAAGCTTCTCAAGAAATTTCCTCATTAAGTATGACAAGTACCTCAAGTACCTTAGTCATCAAGCATGACAAGCACCTTAGGTGGAGTTCCCACCTCAAGCTTAGCGCTAGCTTGCCTAAGGTCAAAAGCAAGTTTAGGTCGGGTTCCCACCTCAAGCACAACCCTAGCTTGCTTAAGGTCAAAGACAAGTTTAGGTTGGGTTCCCACCTCAAGCTCAGTCCTAGCTTTCTTAAGGTCAAAGAACTTTTAACACTAACCATTAGAGGTCTTTAATGAAGCTAACCCTAAGGTCTTCTATGCCCCATTAGTTAACCTTGCTATTTGACAGACCATCTCTCATCTAGGCCCCTTTACCATTGGCCTCGTGTTGAGATAGATCTGTAAGCACGTGTCTATATTCTAACCCTTGTTCCCGTTTATTATCCCACATTAAATGATCAGTTTAATATGAGAAAATCATTTGGGTTGGTTAGATATTAGATATTTAATGACAGGAGGTGAAGTTAAAAAATAAAGGCCAGAAAATATATTTAAGTACCACTGTGTGTGTGTGTGTGTGTGTGTGTGTGTGTGTGTGTGTGTGTGTGTGTGTGTGTGTGTGTGTGTGTGTGTGTGCGCGCGCGCGCGTGCATGCGTGCGTGCCTGTGTGTGTGTATGCCCGCCCTAACCTAGGTGCCATACACAATGGGTCAGCAGTAGGCCCATTGTGTATGGGCCTACTACCTTATTAGAGAAATGAGAATATCTTGGTTAAAGTCCCAGGGGATTCACCATGGAAAACTTACCGCACCACGTAAGTGCAGGGGAGGGGGGGTTTTTTACAAGTTACATAAGCATATAAGTTAGGGGTAGGCCCCCAATAAATTATCTCTCAAGCTTAAAAAATAAGGGATGGGGTATCATATTTAGGGGGAGGGGTGGCTTCCCAAAAGAGTCTGCCCTCAAACTTGTGAGTCAATAGCTTCAAAGATACATGCAAGAACTAACACTTCTTTGTATCAATTGCTTGTTTTTTTATTATAGTTCATTTGTAGAGGGAATGAAAGCTATAAAGAGTTTGTATAGATGAAAATTTACAAGGAGAACTTAGCACAACTTTATAACCATCTTTTTTGAGTCATTTAGATGGGTAGCCAGAGTGCAAGTTGATCAGGCACATAGTTTGAAAGTCAAACCAAGACACATTGATGGTACATCTAGTTATCAACATGAGTGGTTCCTTAGTACGTTTCCACTATGTTGCACACTCTTCCACTAGTTTTACTCAGTTAGATCATGTGATACCTAAAATTTATATGTAAGATAGGGGTATGATAGTTTTCTTCATTGATTGTCGTAAAAGTGTAGAAAGGGGGGTCAATTCCCTAATATGAGTTGTATATAGGGGTTTTATCAAAGTTGTTCGCTCGCAGGTGGCATCTCATTTTGTATATAGAATGCATCCCCTAGGGTTAAAGTGTAACCCATGCCAATTATGCTGGGTGAGATATTGTGTAATTATGTCACATACCTGGTTTCTATTAAACCCGTTAAGGCAATACTTTCTGATTAGTAAATTAACATTTTCCCAAGCAATGAAATATTCATAGGAGGAATAGAAAATTAAGTGTAGCAGGCTGATACATGAGCCAATAGCAGCCTTGTGAGGCCTATATTGCTATTCCTTTTTATGAACTCCACAAGTGGCAATTACAAGAGATCTCTTTTCCAAACAAACCTTAGGTCATATCCACCAGGAGATGGAATATGAAGAGAGATGGAAAGGTTAAGGAATTGGTTTGATGTGCAAAAAGGCCCATTGGGTGTGATGATCCCATGTAAAGATGTAGGTTCAATTTTAAGGCAGTGAGGATAAATCAGACAAATTTTTTTGAGGAAGGCTTTATTGTTGACACTTAATAAGTCATCCATATATCTATAGGTATGTCCAAACTGTGAAAGATTATTTTTGTAAGATTCCATGGCTCTGAGAAACCATTCGTATTTGAAGAAAGCAAGGTAGATATTACACATAAGTGGAGAACATGAGAACCCCATGGGGATGCCTAGGCATTGGTTGAAGCATAGACCACCGGAAACTATAGTACAGTTATTAAGCAGCCATGAGATGTAGAAGCAAAGCTTTTCTTCATTGAAGTGTAAGGAGTGTATGGAGTGAGTCTTTTTACTCCACCTAGGTTTTTGGATAGAGAGATGTAAAAAAGTTTCTTCTTTCTAGCATTGGAGAAAGCCATTTTAATCACCTTGGGAAGAATGGTCTTAAGGCCAAGATCCCCATCAAGGGGAATTTTTTCGTAGCATTGTGTAATGTCCGCAATAAAAATGTGGAAGATTTTATGTGGAAGGTTAAGCGAGACTTCTGTAGAGTTTTTTGTAAGCCAAAAGGGGTTGTACTGTTATGAAGGAAGTCATGGTAGATTTTCTGTTTAGTGCACAAATAAGCTCAAACTCGGCTAGTATAAGGTCAAGGCAAAGCGTGATATCCTTGGTGATATCAGTAAAGATACCATTGGAAGCATTAGAGATCCATCTGAACTTATGCTTATGAATCTTACAGGTGGAAAATAATACTGGTAGCTTAGTGTCATGTACAAAGTATCTTAGATTCCCTAAGCATTTTGAGATGTTATCGGTAACTATTTGTAGTGAAGAGTTAATACTGCAGAATTCCTTTCCAGATACTCGATCACGGGTAGCCTTCGAAGCAAGGTTTTTGCAAATAAGAGTGGGAAAGTTAGAGATTTTGTCAAGCCCGACTACAAACCATTTATCAAAGATATTTTGAAAATCAAAAGCCAGTTGTGATGTAAGCCAGGATTCATCTGAGGATAACCATTTTCTAGGAATTTGTGATATTTTTTGAAGGAAGCATTCCTTCACAACTTTTCTTAAGTCCAGTAGGACTGTCATCTCCAATTGGAGAGCACTGTCAAGGTCAGTGAGGCTGCTTAATATAGTTGATAGAGAAAGGTAGGGTTTTTGGGAAAGCTAGGTATATGATTGAGCCCATTGGCCAAGATTCTACATACTTTAATATTTTCAATAATGCTAAAATCACATGTACCAACATGTTTTCTATATGCCTCAAAGTTCTTACAAAAGGTGGTAAGTTGATAGCATATACATTCGGGAACAGAATCACGCCGAAGAAAGTCATTACTGTAAACCAAATTTTTAACGGGTTGTTGATACTTCCATCCTATGAGTATACTATCAAGTAATTTGTGATTGCCAAAAAGAAGGTAAAAGCACTCACAAAAAAGGTTTTTTGGTTTAATCCAATCGAGAAGTACATTGTGAAAGAGACGATGTATGTAGATATATCCTTTGTTCAGATCCACTTTGTTGAGAGTTCTTCTACCGCAAGGGCTTGTAGTAACCTGCAATATCACCCGGAATACATTTCAAGGAAATTCCTGATGGGGGAAATCCTACCTCTACCCCTAGTGTAGCTACGAGCTTTTCCCCAATTAGAGGATGAGCTAGCCGTTAAAAAGGAAGTGAAGGAGTTGGGGGTAGTCAAAGAGTTGGGTCTTTTTAGAGCAAGGGAGTCATCCTCATCAATACATGGTTTAAGTAAACTAGTGATGATCTTAACACCTTTGTAGTTAGCATAAGTAGGTAAATCCCAGGTTCATCAAATTTTAATTCCTTCAAGATATCCAGCATTAGTCCACAAAAGATGTTAAAGGCAGTCTGCGCAATTACAATTTGCTTAGCTTGGCCACCCAATCAAGAGCGAATGAGAGAGAGGTGAAAATCCATAGGTTTTGCGAGAAAGAGTAGATCAAGATGGTTGAGAATAAACCAAATGGTATGATCAAACCACATGTTGCTAGATTCACAAGAGGCTCTAGGGTCAAAAAATCTACAGGCACATTTTACATAAGGTCGAAAGACATTCCAGATGGATTCAATGTAGAAATCCGGGTTACTTTTAGCAAATTCCATGTTTCCTTTAGTACGGATGTAGAGGTCGGTATTTGAGGGACATTTGGAGTGGTCAATGAGATTGAGGTTGAAGGGTGCTTTGATGAGCTCCCCTTTGTCCAGAAATTGTCCTCCTTTTAAAATCTTGAGTCTGTAGTCCTCCACAGTAGAGGCAGGGAGGTTGGCAAGGTATACCCAAGTTTCACTCAAAATGGGTGCTAAGAACGCCTTGTTGGGCAAGACCCAAAGCTGATGGTCAACCCCAAGGAATTCAATTTCAATTTTTCTAACAGGTAAGATAAGAAAACTTTAGAGATCACCATCTCCAGGAGGTTAGAGTCATTGAGGGAACAAAGATTACTTTGAAATTCTTTAATTGCTTCAAGAGCTGCACTATCCCTACAAAAGATACCACCAGTTTGTGGGATAGTCGGAGTAGCCGGTGTACAGACAAAAGAGCAATTGAGACCGCACAACTTCCTTAGAAAGTTAAATAGATCAGCACCTGAGGAAGAGAATAGGGCAAGCTCTTGTTGGTACTGTGAAGACAGTAAGGGAAGTTGGGCTATGTATTGGGTAATCAAATTCACCCCTTCCTTGGAGTCCTTATCCAGAGTAGCCAAAATTTTGACCCAATCATTAAAAGACAGCATATGTAAGACAGACAGTTTCTTGTCAGAGGTAAGAGCCGAGTCATATATTAGTTGAGAAGCATCCAAGATGCTAATACATCTGAGTACAAGAGATGTGGCCATTGAGAGGGGCTCAGAGGTCAATTCCAATCCTTGTGAGAGAGCAAGAGTCTGCAATATTTCAAAAAAGTGTGGTGAGGTTTACTTTTTCTTACCGTAGTAAGTAATAGAATCTTTGGCTTTTTTAGTAAGGAAGGGTCTAGTTCTAACTTCCTTTGGTTTATGGTCCTTAAGGTATAGCTTAATCTATTCGAGAATCTTTGCATGATTCTCAGGGTTGTGTTTAGTACTCATGCAGGTTGTCTTTCTAAAGGGTATGTAGTCCTAAAAAAGGAACATTTTAAACATAAATAAAAATAATAAAAACAGTAACTATAGTTTTGGGCCTACAAACCTTAAACCGGCAAAGTCAAAGACTATAGTAGCCGTGAGCAGGAGACCAGAAATAGAGTCTATGAAGGACCACCTAACACCAGTCAACCAGTCAAGGGATTATAGACTGTGGGTCCATCCTAGAGCTCAATTTCGAAATTAATTTCCAAAGCCAGCATCCATGTTTCTCTAGAAAGAAAAACCTTATGTATAGGATGTGTGTGTAGCTATTTAATCTTAGATAATAAGACATAATTGAACTTTTACATTCAAAAGACAGCTAGCTTTGGAACAAAGAAAGATAAGTACAGAAACAACTCAGTATTAGAATCATTTATGTACAATCTTTATAGGAATGAGGTCCCATTCCAGTATACAGATAGTAGAAGAACTTCCCGAATCATAAGTGAGTGTGCAATCCAATGTAGGTCAGCTTGCCAAAGTTTTTTAAAAAAAACTCCAAGATAAGATAGAGTCCTTACCTGCATCCATCCAAACAAGACAACAATTCACTTAGCCTTGGATGTGTATTATAGGTATCAATGGACCATACCAGTTGTTATCCATGTCCATCTTACAAGATTTTTTTAAAACCTTGCCAAGCTAAGTCCAAAAAATGTTAATTTCTATCCCCATTTCATAAAAATACAGAGTTATGTTTATAAAAAATATCATATTGATTAGAAGGCAATCACCCCTGCAAGTGTTTGTTTTCACCATCATATTGAAGAAATATAGTTCCTAAAAACCTAATCAAGTGTAATAAAAAATGAGAAGTTTTTCTCAAATTTATTCCAAGTTCTCAAACTTTAGTAGTGAAAAAAAGGGTCGGCATTCCATTAAGGTAGAATGATCTCTGAAAAAAACCATAACCATATCACCATCTTTTTCTCATTCATTTGAAAAATATCCCTATATGTGATTCACCATGTCTGTACTTACCTTGGTACTTAAAGTTTATGAGATGAGCATCATTAACCTAAGTAAATATAGTCCTTAGTGCGGCCAAGGTAAAAAGTGGCTTAGCATTTTTTTACAAAAATGAACTACAGTGCAACTGGATAGAGAACAATCCCGGCTAGCCACTAGTCTATGTATGATTAGGTAATGTAGTGAATAGCTTAAACAAGTCATTAGGTAAAAATAACCGGATGGTGCAACCTAGCTCAAAATATCCCAAGAGCTAGAGCAAAGTAAAAAAAGCTCTGACCACTTAAGTAGTTAAATATGCCAAGCAAGTTAACCAAATCTATGAACCAACAGGTATTCGGCAAGCCCTTTTTCAGTATCAATTCTCCTCCAAGATTTTTCAGTTAAGCAAGGTAACACAACAGCAATCCCAAGAAGACAACCAATTGCTATAGTGGAGTAATCATATACTCAATCGTAGTTGATGACAGAATTCAACCAAGCGGCCTAGTAGTTGGAAAAACATACCTAGTTGTCAGAGAAAGATAGTTTATACGACTAATAGTAAAAAAACAGCGACAGTTTTGGTTAAATTCATGCAGTATGTTGATGCCTCTTTAGGCCATTATGGTATGCTCAGTACCCCTTAATCCAAACTCAGTCAGGTTCAGCAGAGCGGTAGAAAAGAGCCCCCATAAAAAATAACCAGAAAAAACCTCATGTAATAGGCAACCAAAAAACACCTTTATCATTAACAGTGCCCGCAACATTACCATAGTCATCATGTCATGGCATGATTAGCCATGTATGCTTATCATCAAAGAGTATCATAACCCGGTATTAGAGCAAGAGCAACATGCTTTAAAAAAAACCATTCTCAACAGTAGTTATTTTAATATAATGCTCCCCTTTTTCCTTTTTTATAAAAACCTGCAACAAAAAACATATGGCCAAGGAAGCAGACCTGTGTGCTATAAGTAGTGAGCTCCATGCTTCAATGTCAAAACACCATGCAGATTTTTCAAGGCAAGGCAACAACAAAACAAAGTTAAGTGAGGGCTAGAGAAGTGCCTTGACCTCTTTATATAGAGGAAGGAGGGAGGCAGCCCGCTAGATTGTAGTCATGAGTAGAATTTCCATGAGTGTACCGAATGCATTACACGACAGTCAGGCCTCCTATGGTTGCAGAGAGAGAGCCCATGCGCCTTCATGGCAAGTAATGGTAGTAGGGTAGTAAACCACTAAGTAAAAACCTACTTGTAGGTAATAGATATGGGCCTAGTCCCATGGTGAGGAGGTGAAGTTAAAAAATAAAGGCCAAAAACTATATTTAAGTACCACACTGTGTGTGTGTGTGTGTGTGTGTGTGTGTGTGTGTGTGTGTGACAGAGAGAGAAAGAGAGACATGGGTAGCAATACCTAATCAAGTAGAAAACGCAGTAAAAAACGTACCAATTGGAGAACTCCTTGGCTTGTGTACTTTAACTGATCATGAGTGGGCTTTCGAGCATGGATACTCATCAAAGGGAGGATTTACATCAAGAAAAGGGCACAATCGTGCATGAAGGTCATGCTTTGTGCTCGTTCACCTCGTGGGGATCACTAGTATAAATTGTGTATATCGTGCGTGTTCAAAGACTATTTTTAAAACTCCTTATTTGTGAATTTTTTACAAATAGAATACACCCTTTTCCTATTCAATCAATAAATTTTTTTTCGATTTCAGTTTAGGATACCCTTCTATATGTGAAAATGTGAGAAAAAATAATAATAAATAACCCCTTCTGCTGCACTCGTGTGATAGTCACATGATTATTAAGTGACCCCCCAAAGTCATTCACCAACGAACCAGATTGGAGCGATGCCAACAGTGTAGGAGAGTGTGGGGATTCAGAGACCTCACCCTATAGGGGACCAAAAGCAGAAAGAATATCAAGAAAAAGTTGCTCCAAGCAGTAGCTAGAGAGGGGGAAATCAACTCTGGTGGTACCGAATGCCAAACATCAGATCTATGCTCAAAACAGAGAGAGAGAGAGAGAGAGAGAGAGAGAGAGAGAGAGGAGACAATATATATATTAGGTGAGCAAACAAGAGAGAGATATAAGGTATCTATTGACCGATTCCTATTAGGTAGCATATGAATGAGCCAAAATTTTGTGAGGTACCATATGCCAATTTGGTTGTTTACATACCCAGGATGGGTGACATTTAAATTTAATTAAGAATCTTTACATACCCGTCATGTGTTGCTGAGTAGGGAGAAGTCCCAAGGGGAGTACTTGGAAGGAGAATCAATAGGAGGATGAGAAGAGGAGAGTATCAAAAGGGATGAAAAAAATAAAGGTTACATAATATGTCGTGTTTTATTCATCTAGAGACACATGGAGGATATTAATTGATTAAGATCCTAATTAGACGGCATGTGAACATTCAGAACCGGATTGTATGACCTAGAACCAGCACGCAAGTATCCAACAATTATTAAGTATCATACAATAGGATCTTTTTATCCACCAATGTACACCTAATCAAGTGGATGAGCCTATATTTTAATGCATAGGAATTTGTGAGCCAAGAAAAATTAAATGGTCTATCAAGCATAGGTTAATCTTGGAGACGTCTTATAGTAGAATATCAGGGTAAATTCTTAGTTAGCAAATCTCACTCTACATGCCTGAGAGAAAAAATGGACACAATATTTATGTGAGGTATCCATAGAAGAAAACCGTGTGTGTGTGTGTGTGTGTGTGTGTGTGTGTGTGTGTGTGTGTGTGTGAGAGAGAGAGAGAGAGAGAGAGAGAGAGAGTGGCCCTCCCCTATCCCTGAGGAAAGGTCCACCTGGTGGAGGATAGTCCACCAATTGGACCTATCCCCCACTAGTTGCAATAATTGTTTCTTAAAAAATATCCAATGTTTATGCATCAATCAACAGTGATGTGTTCCACAAAGTTTGATACAAGAGTATCAGATTGTTGTCCAATAAAGGGGTGGAGAATATGGTAATATGATATATACGTACCTAGAATCCCATGTTTTTGGTCTATATATCAACAAAATATTTGAACCATATGTCTTCATGTTCGTCACTGTAATATACTCCAATCCTGCAAGACAAAGATCAATTCAAGGACCACCCTCGTCCATCGGTGGACATTCATTACATGTAAGCATGAAGGTGCTTGACCAATTTAGGATTTGAAGAGCCCCAACCCATCCCTTTGGAATGGGTGGGTCAAGTTAATATTAATGTAGCTGATCTACTACCATTGCATGGTGCTAGCCCAACCAAAGGCTATAGCTAGGAACGAGAGTGTGTGTTTGAAATGACAAACCTAACAATGGTTTGATTATACAAACTATTGAACCATACAATGGAGTAGATCAGAATTGACAAATGAACAAGGACAATGATACTGTGTAGAAAGATAAGTACATGTATATAACATCATGTCACCTGTTTGTTTCAATAGTTTACATTAGTGTGAAATATTAATAAATGAAAAATTGTTTGATGTAAAATTTCTTCTCCCTAGGTATAGCTATTGTTGTAATCCACTTGGAAGATATCCAATCCCTAGAGACAAACCTCTACCAATCCTACGATTACCGTGACCTTGCAACACACACAAATAAAAATATATGTATGTGTGTGTACATATAGTCCCACAATGTCTTGCCATGTGTCATCCATGCATTTGGCCAGGCACTTTCCAATGCATCATGACCTGCAATTATGAGAATCATCATGACAACATCCGTCCTCTCAATGTCATGATTATGTGCATTTCTTCTATACAACATGTCCCTCTCACTCTTGTCAAGCACTTTTCACTACTCACTATCTATTTTCTCTCAAAGTCCCCAAAACCTTGCATTTAATGGTTCAAAGTTTAAACTTGATTGGCACTGTAGGAGAGAGTACAGAGGCATGCGCGGGTGATCAACCCTAGAGAAGAGAGAGAGAGGCACGTGCGAGATTAACACTAGAGACAGTGTTTGGGAAAAATGTGTATCAGCTTAATATCATACTAGAGCGCAGCCTCAAAGTCCCCAAACCCTTGAATTTAATGCTTCAAAGTTTGAACTTGATTGACACTCTAGAAGAGAGTACAGAGGCATGCGCGGTTGATCAACCCTAGAGAGAGAGAGAGAGGGTCACTGCCTGAACACTTTAAATGCAAGGATGCACGCACGCTTGCATGGAAGTTGGAACCATGCCAGCTCCCTATCAAAGATCACCTGTTTGTGCTCACTGAACGGCGGAAAATACACTGACATGGATAGGTGCCAGAAAGAGGATGATAGCTATTAACGATCCGACAGAAGAGAGACACCAGTGTCCAGAATTTGTATGCACTCCTCCACATCATGAGAGAGAGAGAGAGAGAGAGATTATGGTCTCTACGTGAGTTGAGGCTTGAGCCAACTGGAGTGCGACCTCAAAGTCCTCAAACCTTGCATTTAATGCTTCAATGTCTGTCTAAACTTGCCTCGCATCGCTGGAGAGAGTATAGAGGTGCATAGGTGATTAATAATTACACTAGATATATATATATATATATATATATATACATTTATTTATTTATTTATTTATTTATTTATTTATTTATATATGTAGAGAGAGAGAGAGAGAATCCAAACTTTAAACTTTGAAGACACACACACACACACACACAGACACACACACACACACACACAGAGTGGGGAGAGTGAGAGAGAGCTGCACAGAGAGAGAGAGAGAGAGAGAGAGAGAGAGAATAGGGCCTGGACTTTGAAACCACGCACAGATGGAGGCACACACATTGCACAACCAGCAACCAAGCCAATTCAATGAGCGACAGCGAATCCCCTTGACCCTGTTTTATGCTCACTAAGCGGCGGCAAATCCACTTACATGGATAGGTGTCTGGAAGAGCATGATAATGACCCGCAGAATAGAGACACCTATGACCTGTCCATGAGAGAGAGAGAGAGAGAGAGAGAGAGAGAGAGAGAGAGAGAGAGAGAGAGAGAGAGAGAGAGAGAGATTGTAGTCTATACAGTGAGTCTCAGACTTGAAGAGTTAAAACTGGAGCCAACTAGGAGCAACTAGAGCACAGTCTCAAAGTCCCCAAACCCTTGCATTTAATGCTTCAAAGTTTGAATTTGACTGACACTGCAGGAGAGAGTACAGAGGCATGCGTGGGTGATCAACTCTTAAGACGAGAGAGAGAGAGAGAGAGAGAGAGAGAGAGAGAGAGAGGGGGGAGGGGGGGGGGGGGGGGGGGGGGGGGGGGGGGGGGGGGGGGGGGGAGGCACGTGCGGGATTAACATTGTAGACAATGTTCAAGAAAAGTGTGTCTCAGCTTAATATCATGCTGCTTTCAATATCACCCCAAAATAGAGAAAAATAGTGTAAAAAATCAAAAAATGATCCATTTTTTGAAATCTTATCTTGGCGAATTCAAGGAAAGGAATTTGTATGTTTGGGAAAATGATATTTTCAAAACAATGACGAGAGAGAGAGAGAGAGAGAGAGAGAGAGAGAGAGAGAGAGAGAGAGAGAGAGCTATTAGTGCTTCAAATTTTGGGCGAGGGATTGCCACAAGAGAGGAATGGATTGATATATTAGCGTCCTCAAGAGACCAAAATGACCTATGAAACCAAACTTACAAAGTGGTACCATGTTGGGGTACAAACAAAATATAAATGAAACTAGAAGTGCTCTGACTGAGAGAGAGAGAGAGAGAGAGAGAGAGAGAGAGAGAGAGAGAGAGAGAGAGATTTTATTATCGTCCTCGGAGGTCAAATATGACCTATGGGACCAAAGTTACATGTGATGTAGTATGTGTATGGCTGATGAGTGACTCTCGATGCTCCAAAATTGTGGTGATGAGAGTCGCAATGGAGAGCCCACACTGTGGCTGGGAGAGGAAAGTGTATAGGTCTAAGCCATGGCTTAAGATGTGAGAGAAGCAAGTTTGCATGTGACCAAAAGCTGAGCAATCTAGTAGTGTGTGGTGCTCAGACTCTCAAACTTGCCGTGAGCATAATGTGCGTAGTCGATCTGACTCTTCTCCATTGCCCCAACACCCTATCTCGCATCGAAGGAAATGGGAGCTAAGCCGAATGGCTGCGATAGTGCGTATCGCCGACAAGGGGATAGGCTCAAGCATGTAAGTGTGAGTACGGTTTCCTCTTTCAGCGAAGAACATGGTTTTGTAGTTGGGGGCAATATGGGTGGTGTAATGTATGAAGCGTGACCCATCGGATTTCTCCCAAGCCGTAATACATTGGCACTGTAGAAAATCTTCATTCACTTGGGAGTCAATTGAAGCATCATGTAGCAAGTGTAATGCATCCCATCTCCCAAACCACTTCTTTATGCCTTCCATCCATCCCATGCTCAAGATCTTGCTTTTATGCATCTTTTGAGCTTTTTTGCTTGCTTCCCATGCAATTGTAGGAAGTGGATGTGAGGGGTTTTGACCCATCTTTATCATGTACTCCACAACCCTTTCCATGCCCATATCCTCATTTGGAAGAGGTTCCGACTCAAGAATTAGGAGCATATATGGTGTTTGTGTCTTAACTTGGAGAAATTTTGTAAGAAAATGCTTTAGGACATTCTCAAACTCTTTCCAAGTAGACTTTGAGATGCTCCCGCCCCACACTTCAACTCCATAAAGAAGAACCAGTGTCACCAATGTATCAAAAAGATACTTCTTGAGAATCCAACACTTGATGTTTCCCACACTACACATATTCTCAAGTGCATAATATGCTCTCTTTCCCGCTTCCAAACGACGCATAGCACATTCATGCCACTTGTGATTGGACAGAACCTCAAGGCCAAGGTACTTAAAGCTCTCAACAACTTCAAGTGTTTCATTGTTGTACACAATGCATGGCTTTTCCTTATGGTTGGTTTCAAAAACATAACCTTTGGTTTAGATTCATTCACAATCAACCTGCTATGCAAGCAAAAGTTCTCAAGGACAACCATAAGCTTTTGTGCATCTTCTAAAGTGTGTGTTAAAAGCACTACATCATTCGCATATAACAAAAGCATGATTACCACATCGCAATAATCTTCAATGTCTTCTTCTTGCATAAAATCAAGTACCATTTGTTCCAATCGATCTATGCATAGACCAAAGAGAGTTGGTGACAACGAACATCCTTGATTAACCCTAATAGTGCTTACAAAAATTTCTGAAATTTCTCTTCCCATGCGTAATTGTGACAAAATCACCTTCTCATAGATTCGAGAAACCGCAAGCATAAACTCACTTGGCACTTTGAGTTCTTTCTTCCTTCTCCACAAATTGTTATGTGGAATCATATCAAAGGCTTTCTTAAAGTCCACAAAACAACAATACAATCGCTTGTCTTTCAACCGACTTTCCTCCATGAGAACACAAAGAGTGACAAGAGATTATCAATGGTGTTATGGCATCGACAAAAACCCGCTTGTCCTTTTACACGCTTGTTATTCTCTTCAGTCCAATCACTCAATTTCATCTCCATTATGCACTTAAACAACTTTTCCATAAGAGACCCAATCATTATAGTCCGGTAGTTGTTTACATTGTTTACATCCCCTCTTTTATGCAAATACTTAACCCAATTAGTACTCCAATCATAAAGCATACCATGTTGAAGTGCAAAGTTGAACATATCACACATCCACTCATGGATAAAATCTCCCGTCCATTTGATCATCTCCGGCTTGACACCTTGAAGATCTCTCACTTTGCAAGTGGCCACTTTTCAAGCCCACCGTATACATCCTCAATAGTAAAAAAAGAGGACATACATAGGAGTGAACCATAAGATGACAGTTTTTTAGCATTTTCTTGCTTATATAATTACCTACAATGTGTATACATATCCACAAAACTCAAGTTACCAAAATTCTCAACTGCTTGCCCCTCAAGTTTCTCTAAAATCTTTCACATGCATGTATCTTTTCTTGGACTTGAAAAAGTTGTTGCTTTACTTCCCATCTTCTTATCTTCTTTTGAATCAATGCCTTGTATGTATGCATATGACTTTGATAGTTGTCTTTGTCTATAGTTGCATCAAGCTTTATCTTCAAGGACGTTCGAGCATCTTAACATTCTTTATCAAACCACCTTTTGCTTGATCTATCTTTGTTGATACCATGGAGATGCTTTATAGAAAAGCATTCTTCAGCACAAGAACAAATAACTTTCTTGAAAGCTTCCCATTTAGTTTTCAATGGTACGTCATATTGAAGCTTTGTTATCCATAACTTTTGCTCAACCAATTCAACGTACATTGGTGTCCGTTTAAAATCCATACATAGTGATAATTTCTCTTTGCTTTGGCTGAGATTATCATGCTTAGTTGCTTCTTCACATCAAAAGTCAATACATAAGGTACGATGGTTGGATTCTGGGATCCATTGGCCAAACAAAAAACTCTTTATGCGATACATGATGGCTCCAAAGAGTAGCATATAGTCAATCACGTTGTCCCCATTATATTTCCTACATGTAAATCCATTGGTTCCACTCCACAAATATGCACCATTGGCAATGAGCATACCCGTGATATTACGCATGTGTAAAAGTAACTATCCATAGTGATTCGACTCTTTCTCATCCATTGAAGTACGATCGTACAAGTGAACTTTCTCCAACTCTCTTGAAATGTATGACACATCAAATTGTTGAGTATCATGTTACAATGTTTTTGTGCGAGCATTCATATCCCCAAATACAATAACATCACCTTCGCCTTTGAAATAAGCAATGTCCTCTTTTAAATCAAAAAATGGATGATCTCTATCCATGCAAACATAGAAGGGGAAATCATGATGAGGAATGTAGCAACCGGCTACAAAAATAGGTGGTCTTTTTTGTGTCATAATTTTCAGCCATACATAACGTTTGTACTTGTTATCTTTCACAATTGATACAAAATTTTTCAATTCTTTTTTAACCATACATACCACCCCTCCTTACCCTCTTCGTTGCTTGAGATTCTTTGACCACATCAATGAATGTTCATCCTCCAAGTCGTTAATCTTTTGTGTATCATGCTCTCAAGTTTCAACAAGAAGTACAACATCGACTTTGCTTGTTAGTTCATCAATGCCAACCTCCGCATTCCATGTACATTACAATTCCAAAAGCATATTTTCAATTGTAACTTGGTCTCATAGATCACGCATCCCTATTTGCTCAAGGGACTTGCCTCCTCCTTGGACACATTTTCTTTGTGAGAGATCTTCTTGTTTTTCTTATTCTTTTTCTCATATGTCTTGCGACGCATATTTTGTTGTTTAATAGTGCAATCTTAACATACAAAACATTTTGTATCCCTCGAATAGATCCAACTATTATCAAGGATAATCTTTCGTTTGGTCTCATCTGGCATAGTACATACAGTTGGCCGTTCTCTGAATCGAGGAGCTCCTTTTCCTTCCCCACTTTATGTACTCCATAGACCATAACTCCGGGAATACCAAAGTAAGTTTTAAAGAAATCTTCGATTACAATGGTAACATAAGGTGGTATCTCTAACTTCTCTTCAAAAGTTCCATGAATAACAATGTTCTTGGAACGTCGGTCCCATTCCTACAACTCCTCCACATCCACATTTTCAACATTCTTTGTTTGAACCATAGCTTACACGAGTGAAGAATTAGGAACCACATTGTTACCACATACATCAGTCCAAGACTTGTTTGTGCATACATTTTTCATGGCGCATACATCCCGACTCATGGTGTCAAATTTCTCCTCTTTCAATACATGGTCATGCTCTACTTTGCTCATGCTCTCCTTCAAAACATTCAAGTCCACAAGAGAACGTTAACATTATAATTTCCACATCATTAAGATGATGCTAGTGGTGGCACTGTTTCATGTGTACCCAATGTTACTAGCCACGGCCCTTGAGGAGGATCGAGCAATGGCGACAGTCACTAGCCAATATATTAGACACATCATTTAAATTTTCATACAAGAAATGTTTTTGGAATGGATTGATTGAAGGGTATGTGAATCGAGGTAAGACAAAGGAGTGTTGGATTGTTTTAGGTGAATGCAATGCGAAGGCGTCCCTTAGTGCAATTTACCTATGCTTGGCTCTTGAGCACATGTTGCATTATTGAATGTATTCTCTTCGTAATGTTTTCTAATGAAGTGCATTAATCCCGGTGTATGGCAACATAGCAAGGGGGAAGAAGCTCTAGGAGGTTTTCAGAAAATACATACGAGTCCCCTTTCTCTAGATGTAATTACTAATCACGTATGCGTGCATGTGCAAGTTGTACCAGCACTCGTGAACGTCATGCTGGACATGCATGACATTATAAAAGCATAAATAAAGAACTCTCTTTATCACTTAAAAATGATGTTTCTTCATCCATCCCGTGGAAGGCGGCGGACAAGGCGCATTTGCAATTGGTGCTAGGCTAGATAATTTAGGCAAATCGGCATTGGCAAAAAGTAAAACTCTCTCAGCGAAAACCTGAGTCCCTGAGATGGACAAGAGGCTACACGGCTGGGCGCGGAGTGAGGGAGGCGAGGGTGTGGGTGACACTGTTGCCCCGAACCAGCGGAGGGAGGGCCGAGAAGGAGTCGTAGCGGAGGAAGAGGGAGGCCAGAAAGGCTTGCGCAAGCAAGGGCACCAGCTGGTTGGCGGCACACTGCTTGTTGGCGACAGAGGGCTCCCCATCAGCGGGGCCGTTCCCCCACAGCACATGCTTTACCATCGTCTCGCCTTCCTCTCCCACAAATCTCCAAACCTTGAATGTCTCCGCGCTCTCCCCAAAGATGATCGGATCCCGCACCGCCACCGGCTGGCAGCCGCCCAGCACATCCCCCTTCTTCACCTCAAACCGGGCCTCATGCGATTCGATCACCATGTCTACCTTTGCCACACCATACTGATACGGCACAGGCGGCTCCATCCTCAGCACTTCGAACACCGCCGACCTCACCAATGGCATCCTCCTCAAAGCCCCCACACTCATCGTCCCTCCCTCCGCCCTCACTGCCTCCCGCACCTCCCTTGCCATCTCTGCTTTCACCTCCTCGCTCTCCCTACCCACATAGCTCACTATCCATGGCAGTAATATGTTCAACCCTCCAAAAGCATTAAAGCCCGTGAAGAAAATGATGTTGTGCAGTGCATCCTCCTTTTCTATCCCAAATTGCTTCTCAGCTTCATCCAAGAGTTCGCCCCCATGCTTCCGGCAAAAGCTCTCGATCCTCTTGTAGAAAATGGCTACGAGGAGAAAGGGGATTCTGAAGTTATGAAGAATCAGCTCCTCCAGAAGATGGGGCAAACCGACACTTGCAATAGGGACGAGCTGTGGCCCAAGCCATGCACTGAATGCAGTCGGAGTAAGCCCATCTGCAGATGGATCTGCGCCAAAGAGTGTTCTAATCAACACATTAAGGGCAACTTGCCCTGTCTCACTGGAGATTTCGAATCCTTCGGGCTTCGCTGCAAGCTTTGCCTCCCATGATGCAAAGATCTCCATTGTTGCCCTGTGTGTCTCTGGGATCCACCGGCTGGCCTTTGCTTTCAGCACAGACATAATGAAAGACTTGAGCTTTGTATGCCGCTCCTCAGATGGATCCAAGTAGACGCAGGGCCGAATGCCGCCATAAAACGAGGTTCGGGGCATGTAATTGGCTAGCAACACATCTTTCTTCTCTACCTGTGCAGTGGTAGTCATCAAGAACAGTGTGAAATTCAGGACCAAAGTTACGCATTACAAAATCATGGCCAAAGCCTTTAACTCCAAGATTAGAAACAAGACCATTTGAAGCTGTTTGAGCATTGATCTGCAAGGAAGAAGTATTTTGATGGACGTCTTACCTTGTCCATGTCGAAGAGGACAGGGAAGCTCTTCTGGTCGAGAAGCATGATGACCCTGTTGGCAGCAAAAGCGGGCGGGCTGGGCGGCACGTGAGTCCGAAAGACAGTGCTCTTGAACTTCTTGCGGCGACTCGCCCAGTACTCCTTTTCTCCTTGAAACCAGAAGAAGTCCAGGCGATCCTTGATGGCGCCCAGCACAGGAAGCCCATACCCACCCGGAATGTCACGAAGGGGTAGCTGCTTCTCTACATCAGGCGGGGGGGCAGGGACAGGCGCATGAGTGGAAGCAGGAGGAGGCGTAGCTGCCATCGATGTGTGGCACGGTACTCAGTGCACGAGATACTTACTAGCCTTTCACATGAGGCTATGCTAGTAGGAAAGACTCGACTCTCGAGAGAGCTCCAAATATCCGAGTAATCCATCGCAGAAGAGACTGAGTCACACGATCCGCGCCAGGTCAGCGCGCCCACTGCCCATAACGTCATTAACGTACTGTAGGCTATGCTAGGTACCCCCACACGGTGAAGGGTAATTTGTTACATGAGTAAAATTACCACCACATGTCGTGGCCACACGTGACAGAAAGTCCGTTATTGTTATTTTGAGAGGGGGTAGAGCAACTGCACCCATTTGGGCTCCAGTTAGCTCAATCTCATTCGGTAACCAGCAATAATAAACATTGGGATCTTCTAGATTGCCTACGGATGAGTGAAATGCCTCTAGATTTTTTAAATCTCTCTAAGTTTTTAGTCTTTTCCATCGTTAGCATTTATTCCCAGCTCGTTGAGAGCATCAAAAGAAGTGCAAGTGATGTAAAAAAAAATCAAAAGATGTGTATGATTGATTTTTTTATTATATTCCTTTATTCAAACTTTTGAACTTTTCTTTCACTAAAGATTTAAAAAAGCTATTCAAAAACCATCAGCGCCACACTAACTCCATTTTCTCTCACTCACTTTCTCTCTCAACCCCAAGTTATTTTTACCGTGTGATCGTGAGGGAGAATGGGTTGAAGGGGTCAAATCAATATTCTCGAGTTTTTAGGGGGGTAATTCAAAACAGCTAAGCCCCCTGTGTGTGGGGGTACCCCTAGTAGGAGAGACTCGACAGCTCCAAATATCCAAGTAATCCATCGCAAAAGAGACTGAGTCACATGATCCGCATCTGCGCCATGCATCAACGCGCCCACTGCCCATAACATGAACTATAGTCGGTAGTCTGTATTAACAAGGCTAGAAAAAACAATTTTTCCTAACCAAAGAAAATAAGGGCAAACTTGAAACTCTTCCGGTTTTTAGGACAAAATTAGAAGCTTTTGCCGGTAATTACACTAAAACTTGTGAAAATTCTCCGGTTTTCTTAAAGGCAAGCTCAAAATGTAACCGGGATTTTAGGATTTCAATCGGTTAAAATACACAAGACCCCGGTTTTTTTCTAACACTAGTCTGTAAACCGGCCAGGACCTTTCCACCCATGGGCGGTCACTTTCAGACAGTCGCTTCCATGAAGGGGTCCACTATCCAGACTCCCACCTGTCTAAAAGAAGTCTCCATCTACATGGAAACTATTTCAACAAGCTCGCTCTCTTACCAATGGGCTGCAATGCACACTTTGCAATGGCTAATCCTATCCCCCCCCTCTCTCTCTCTCTCTCTCTCTCTCTCTCTCTCTCTCTCTTTTTGCTCACATTTAGGAGATTTAGATATTGATTATTATGACATTACCTCTCCTAAATGATTTTCTCATGTTAAACTGATCATTTACGATGGGGAAGTGCCAGGGGAGAAAAAGATAGAATATTGGTTAAGCTAGCACACCGGCCACAGTAGAGATCCAAAGGAGCCATGTGCAATAATGGGCTTAAAAGACCCTAAGGTTCATCCCATTAAGACTTCCAAAATGCTAATGTTCCAAAATTCAAAGGTTGTGTCCAAAGGTCAAACTTTGGGAAAATTGGATGCTTTGTGTGTGCCCCAAAAGTCTTTAGCAATCCCTACATAGGAGGGGGCGAGCCTTGCTTGTAGGGGATGAGAGAGAAAGTCACACACACACACACACACACAAGCTCCTTTTACACAAAGGGAATGAGGGACACATGTCAGCTCCCTAGCCCAGATGCCCACAAGGTGTACCCAATTCCTATTGGATGGCCTTGGAGGTGGACCAATGAGAATTAGGCTAGAGTAAATCTAGTTTAACTAATTTAAAAACACTTAATAAAAGAACCAATGAGAATTAAGTCCTCTAGAAGACTCTTGGACAGTCTCCCAAGGGGTCCAATGAGCATTCAACAGCCCGATGGCTTGCCTGATTCCTATTGGCCAGGAGGCAAAGGGGTCCAATGAGAATTTAGTTGAATTATTAAATTACCTAAAGCTCTCACAAAAGGGGAAAGGGGGACACATGTCAGAAGGCTATCACTTATGCTGCTTAATTGTCATTGGCTAGCCCTAGGGAGGTCCAATGAGAGGGTAGCATGAGCAAATAGCAAGAGGGGTCGACCAAAGAGAGAGAGGGGGCTGATTTTTGCTAGGCATTATCACACACACACTCACACAATCTCATGTGTGAAGTAAAGAAGACTCTCTCTCCTTCTCAAGCTTTAATGGAAAGCTTATCACCTACTCCAAGCTTGTGAGAAGGGAGGCCTACACCAACAACTCTTGGCTTTGTGATGCAAATCCAACCAAGAGTTAAGCTTCAATGCATGCTCATCTCCTCTACCATGCTAATTACTAAGCTAAGCTATGCTAATATGAGTGATTATGTGAGGAGATGTACATCTTTCTCGTAAGAATACTCCTTCTTCCTCTCAATCTACTCTCATACCCCGCTAGCTCTCACCATCTTCGAAGGTGTGTGAGGTCTTGGGTCTGAGACCGGAGACAATTGATGTTGTGGTTGATAAGTGTTTTGCTTGGTGCATGAAGCTTTCATCTTCATTGCACTAGCTAGTCTTGAAGGAACACAAAGAATTGTATTGTACAATATCTCTCTTGATGGGAGAAACCATAATACAAAGCCTTTTGGAGGGGGGACCGGGTCCATGTAAATCCGGTCCTCAACTGTTGTCAATAGCTTAATTTCTCTCTCTTTTGAAAGTATTGTTCATGCTATCTAACTAGGTGTTATTCTTTTTGTTTCTCTCTCCACCCAAGCACTCTTGTAATTCTCATTAGGAATCTATTCTGATGAAATGCCCGCTATGTTCATGCTAATTTCAGCTACACAATGTAACATTTAATGACCTAAAAACTTACATTGTGTAGCTGAAATTAGCATGAACATAGCGGGCATTTCATCAGAATAGATTCCTAATGAGAATTACAAGAGTGCTTGGGTGGAGAGAGCAACAAAAAGCATAACACCTAGTTAGATAGCATGAACAATACTTTCAAAAGAGAGATAAATTAAGCTATTGACAACAGTTGAGGACCGGATTTACATGGACCCGGTCCCCCCTCCAAAAGGCTTTGTATTATGGTTTCTTCCATCAAGAGAGACATTGTACAATACAATTCTTTGTGTTCCTTCAAGACTAGCTAGTGCAATGAAGATGTGACGTCGTCTCCGCAAACTTGATCTAAGCATGAATACTACTTCATTTTTGTGGACAATAAAGAAAAAGAGAGTCTTATAAGACAAAAACTTTGTTCATTTTTAACATTTTGTACATTTGTTTACTCTTGGGAAGCATTGTAAGCATTGACAAGGTTTAGGTTATCCTTTAATTGTATGCTTTGCATCCATCTAGCATCTTCAAAAGGATAATTCTTAAACTTAATAAGATATCGTTGGATAGTCTTACCGCCTCTTAGTACCTTGTCTTCATGTCAGAGAATGGACTCGGGCTGCAACACCTCTTCTTTGTCCTCGATCTCCGATGGGTCTTCAGTAGTTGGTTCTTGAGGTGGCTCTCCTTTGTAAGTCTTTAATAGGCTCACATGGAAAGCATTGTGTATGAGCCAATGATTGGGCAACTTGAGTTGATAGGCCATCTCATTGATTGGCCTAAGAATCTGGAAGGGACCATAGTACCTTTTTGCTAGTTTAGCATAGTACTTTTGGTGTCCTGTAGGATTCTTGCCCGTCGTGTGCCTTAATCGAGCTTTGGGAAATTTTAATAAGACCCAATCGTTTTCTTTAAAGGCTTGGGCTCTTCTGTGCTTGTCAGCAGAGCAGTCTTTTGCCTTTGTTGTGAGATAGAGATAGCATCCTTAATCTTTTGAAAATATTCTTATAGGTTTCGGCTATACTCATCTGCAGCGAAGATCTTCCCATGTACCTTAAGTAGCAAGGGACTTTTTGATCTTCCCTCAATTACCTCGAACGGTGCTTTTCCCGTGGAAGTATGTACAGTGTTATTGTAAGCATACTCCACTAAGGGTAAGTACTTCTCCCATTGGGATCTTTGATCTACTTCCGTTACATAGGCTTTTAGTAGATCGAGAATTGTTAGGTTAGCTATTTCACTTTGGCCATCCGTTTGTGGATGATAGGCCGAAGAGAAGTTTAGCCTTGTTGCTAAATTCTCAAAGAGACCCTTCCAGAAATTACTGGTCATTCTAGGATCTCTATCCGACACTATGGACATTGGCAAGCCATGGTACTTGAAAATTTGTGAAATGAAGAGGGTTGCCATTTGATGGGCTTTGATAGTCTTTTTGACAGGTATAAAATGAGCTTGTTTAATGAACCTGTTAACTATTGTCCATATTCCCGTATTCCCATGGATAGACTTAGGCAATCCAAAGATAAAATCCACGGATATGCTCTCCCATGGTGAATTAGGGATTGGCAAGGGTTGAAGCAATCCAGGTTGCTTCCCTCCATCAAATTTTGTCTTTTGGCATACCACACATTTAGAAACATACTCTTGTACGTTCACTTTCATGGTAGGCCAATAGAAATATGTTTCAATTCCCTTTAAGGTAGACTGAATCCCTCTATGCCCCGCATAAGGAGGAGCATGAGATTCATACATTACTTTCTCACGTAGTGAGTTAGTAACGCATAGTCTCCCTGATGCAAGGGCTGAAATCACATCTCTAAAATCGGGATCAATAGCATACTCATCTGTCATTGAATATAGATCATTGTGAGTTGCTATGGAAACCGCATTCACTCTCGGCCGTCTTGAGAGTGCATCAGCTACTTGATTATGCTTGCAAGCAATGTGAGCAATATGAAAATGAAATTGCGAAAGGAAATTTGCCCACCTCATTTGTTTGTCGGAGAGCCTTAAGACTTTGGTGATCCGTTCGCAGAATGAAAGGAGTCCCCAATAAATAGTGCTTCCATGAGTCTAAGGCATGTAGAACTGCAAGGAGTTCCTTTTCATATATGCCTAGAGCTTGCTCAACAGGGTCAAGCCTTTGACTTTCATAGCCTATGGCATGTCCTTCTTGAAGCAAAACAGCTCTAAGGCAATCACCACAAGCATCACATTGGACCTCAAATGGTTTTGAGAGATCCGGTAGTGTAAGCACAGGTTGAGAGATAAGCTTTTCGAAAGCATTTTTCTCCTTAGCAGACCATGTATACCTAACGCTTTTCTTTGTTAGGTCATGTAATGGTCCTGCAATTTGTGAGAACTTTCTATGAAGCATCTATAGTATGCACACATACCTATAAAGCTTCTTAGTTCATGAAGATTCTTTGGTTTAGGCCATCCTTTTATTACCTCTAACTTTGATGGATCCATTTGGATGCCATCTTGAGAGATAATGTGACCTAAATACTAAATCTCTTGCAAGAAAAATTCATTTTTCTTTCAATTAACATAAAGTTTATTCTCTCTTAAAACTTGAAATATTACCTGGAGGTGTTGCTTGTGTTTGTCTAATGAATTAGAGTAGATGATAATATCATCAAAGAACACTCCAATGAAGGTTCGATGAGGCCTGAACAGCTTCTCCATCAAGCGGTTGAATGTGGCTGGTGCATTGGTCAAGCCAAAAGGCATGACAATGTATTCGTAAAGACAAAATGTGGTGCGAAATGCGGTCTTTACAATGTCTTGATCAACTATCCTTATTTGATGATAGCCACTTTTTAGGTCAATCCTACTGAAGTAGGTTGATCCTTGTAGCTTATCAAATAGGTCTTCTACCCGTGGAACGGGAAACCTATTCTTGATAATGATCCTATTTAGCGCTCTATAGTCAACACACATACGATATGTGCCATCTTTCTTTTGCACTAATAGCATAAGTGAGCAAAATGGAGATGAGCTAGGCCTAACCATGCCCTTCTCAACTAACTCATGCACTTGTTGCATAATCTCCTCTTGTTGAGCTTGAGAAACTCTATAAGGAGGTTTGTTAGGCGGTGAACTTCCTGGAATAAGTTCAATTGCATGGTCATCATTACCTCGTTTAGGAGGTAGCTCACAAGGGATGTCGTCAATAAATATATCTTGAAACCCCTTGAGAAAATTGGATAACTCTAATTCGTTTTGGTTGCTTTTATTTTCTTTTGCTAAAGCATTAGGTTCATTTTGATAATCTTTAACAAAAATCATGTACACGGAAATAGAGCTCTTTATTGACTTGTTGAAAGCTGGTGTATATACAATGGGGATAGTGTTACCCATTTCCTTAGCATCTATATACATGTCTTTTTCCTTGAACTTAAAGGAGATTCTCCTTTCAAGAAATTTAACATTGGCAGCCAGGCAATCAAACCATGGTGCCCCTAGGATTACATCCTCATGCTTGAGAGGAGAGATAAAGAAGTCCTCTTTATCCACATAGCTTTGGACATGAAGCCTCAATTTCCCGATTAAGGGAGTGACTGAAGCTTCTTGCCCCTTGAAAGCACTGTTGTAGGTAGGACATCTCCCATCTCGTAGGCTTGTATGCCTAGCTTGGTGGCCAACTCTATAGATATACAATTGTGAGTAGATCCAGGGTCAAAGAGAATAAAAGCATCATGTTCTCTTACCTTTCCCCAAGCATGGCATAGAGGAGATCCTTTGTGGTGATTTTGGTGAGTCTTCTCCTCTTGGATTTCAACCAAGGTAGCTCTAGGAGGATCTTGGTGGTTGTTCTTTTGGGGACAAGCGCGGTACGCATGCCCTTGTTCGCCGCACTTGAAACACCGGCTATCCTTACGATAACGCTCACGCTCTTCAGGAGAGAGTTTGTTTTTACCTTTGTAAACTCCCTTCTCTTTAGCTTTGTTGGAGTTGCCCTTAGGAGAGTTTTGGACATTGTCCTTGCCCTTAGGCTCATTGGAACCCTTGTTTTCTGTGGGCTTATTATTTCTTTTAGCCCCCGTTTGGAAATTGATTCGAGAGGCCACCATAGTATGATGTATTACCGCCGATATGGTACGTGGCCTTTGGGAGTTGACATACTCTGTCATTTCTTGGGTTAAGCCCGCACAAAATTGTTGCTTTTGCTCTCCAAAATCCAACTTTTTAAAGACAGTGGATTTGAGTTGTAGGTCCCAAAACTTGTCTACATATTTGTGAATGGATTCATAGGGAGAGAGCTTTAAGCTTCGCCATTCGGTGAGTACTTTGTTTTTGGCATCGGTGGCCAAAAACTGCTTCATAATGGAAGCTCTTAAATCTTTTCATGTTTGTGGAGCTTCACCATTGGCTCGTAGGCTAGACCACCATTGACTGGCGGGCTTTTGAAAGTGCATAGCTAGATGGTGTAGCTTAGAGAACTCCGTGAACCCCTCATCTCCGAACGCAGCATCAAATTGTTGGATAAAGGCCAAGACTTTGTCCGTAGCACCAAAGGTACAATCATAGGTAAGGAAAGAGATGCTCTTCCCTCCCCCTTTGAACTTTTTGAGCTTGGACGACCTCTTCCACGTGGCATAGGATTTTCTATGGCCTCTTCTTTTTGATGGTTCAAAGGTTGCACCATCACTTTCTTCAGAAGGTGAAGAATTTGAGGAAGGTGGAGAAGAGGGTGACCTCTATCTCGCCTTTTTCTTGTCTTGATCTTCGTCGTCTTCACCATCACTTTCATAAGAGGAAGAGGATGAAGAAGATGGACAAGAGTGTGTCCTCTTTCTCGCCTTTTTCTTCTCTTGCTTTTTATCATCCCTCTTTGAATTATGGTGTGGAGAAGGGTGCAATGGTCTTCTCCGCTTTGGTGGTGATGGAGAGCGTTTAGCCCGTCGTCTTCGTGGAGCTATCTCCGTCGAGGTGGTGGGGACTCACTTATTTCTCGTTCCTTCGATGTAGGCTCTTGAGTTCTCCTTTGGGAAGGAGATACACCATCAAGAAGTAAATTCTTGAGCCCTTCATATGGATTCTCTTCTTCTTTCCGAATTGGAGAGAGACCTCTTTTGGAAGTCTCACAAGGAGGCTTCCTAGGTGTTCTCTCGTCATGGTGGTGAGCTTGGAGGATCCCATGAGCACAGAGTTGCTGTTGCACTTCACTTTGGAGAGATGGATTGCCCATGGCTTGTTGAAGCCTAGAAACAAGATAGTTAACAAGCATCGGGGCATCATTAGTAGCTTGCTCATTAGCAAAATCAAAGCTACCAACATTAATTTCATTCTCTTTACTATTTTCAACCATTCTAACAACTTTTAGGTGTACACTTTTTAGGTGTACTTTGGCACTTCAAGCCCTAGTTGCTACTCCTCTTTACCCCTTTTGAAAAAGCACTCAAGCTACTGTACCCGTGGCTCAAATACCATTAATTGCAAGGAATAGAAGAGAGGGTTGTTCAACACCAAAACAGCACCGACTCCTGTCAAGCTTCTAATAGCTCAATAGTGGTTAAGCCGTAGGCAAGCCTCGTAGGACTCCACTATTAAGACCATAGCTTTCGACGGTGATGCCCCGTTAACTGCACAAAGGCAGGCGCACTACAAGGCTGAAAAATCCCTATTCTGCTCACACGCAATTAATAATACCAACCATTTATAGCTAGCTTGAGGACCTCCCTTCTTGAGCAATAAAGGAGAAACCTTGTGCTCTAATACCAATGTAACATTTAATGGCCTAAAAACTTGTGTGTAGCGGAAATTAGCATGAACATAGTGGGCATTTCATTAGAATAGATTCCTAATGAGAATGACAAGAGTGCTTGGGTGGAGAGAGCAACAAAAAGCATAACACCTAGTTAGATAGCATGAACAATACTTTCAAAAGAGAGAGAAATTAAGCTATTGACCACAGTTGAGGACCACATTTACATGGACCCGGTCCCCCCTCCAAAAGGCTTTGTATTATGGTTTCTCCCATCAAGAGAGACATTGTACAATACAATTCTTTGTGTTCCTTCAAGACTAGCTAGTGCAATGAAGATGAAAGCTTCATGCACCAAGCAAAACACTTATCAACTACAACATCAATTATCTCCGGTCTCAGACCCACGACCTCACACACCTTCGAAGATGGTGAGAGCTAGCGGGGTATGAGAGTAGATTGAGAGGAAGAAGGAGTATTCTTACGAGAAAGATGTACATCTCCTTACATAATCACTCATATTAGCATAGCTTAGCTTAGTAATTAGCATGGTAGAGGAGATGAGCATGCATTGAAGCTTGGCTCTTGGTTGGATTTGCATCACAAAGCCAAGAGTTGTTGGTGTAGGCCTCCCTTCTCACAAGCTTGGAGTAGGTGATAAGCTTTCCATTAAAGCTTGAGAAGGAGAGAGAGTCTTCTTTACTTCACACATGAGATTGTGTGAGTGTGTGTGTGATAATGCCTTGCAAAAATCAGCCCCCCCTCTCTTTTGGTCGACCCCTCTTGCTATTTGCTCATGCTACCCTCTCATTGGACCTCCCTAGGGCTAGCCAATGACAATTAAGCAGCATAAGTGATAGCCTTCTGACATGTGTCCCCCTTTCCCCTTTTGTGAGAGCTTTAGGTAATTTAATAATTCAACTAAACTCTCATTGAACCGCTTTGCCTCCTGGCCAATAGGAATCAGGCAAGCCATTGGGCTGTTGAATGCTCATTGGACCCCTTGGGAGACTGTCCAATAGTCTTCTAGAGGGCTTAATTCTCATTGGTTCTCTTATTATGTGTTTTTAAATTAACTAAACTAGATTTACTCTAGGCTAATTCTCATTGGTCCACCTCCAAGGCCATCCAATAGGAATTGGGTACACCTTGTGGGCATCTGGGCTAGGGAGCTGACATGTGTCCCTCATTCCCTTTGTGTAAAGGGAGCTTGTGTGTGTGTGTGTGTGTGTGTGTGTGACTTTCTCTCTCATCCCCTACAAGCAAGGCTCGCCCCCTCCTATGTAGGGATTGCTAAAGAATTTTGGGGCATACACAAAGCATCCAATTTTCCCAAAGTTTGACCTTTGGACACAACCTTTGAATTTTGGAACCTTAGCATTTTGGAAGTCTTAATGGGCTGAACCTTAGGGTCTTTTAAGCCCATTATTGCACATGGCTCTTTTGCAGATGGCCCCCCCTTTGGATCCCTACTGTGGCCGGTCTGCTAGCTTAACCAATATTCTAGCTTTTTCTCCCCTGGCACTTCCCCATATTAAATGATCAGTTTAACATGAGAAAATCATTTAGGAGACTTAGATATTGATTCGATGGCCTTGCATCCTCCCCCCCACTTTGTTGCACCAAGGTGGACGACGGGGTTAAAGCCTCATATGGTGAACACATAAGTCTGAGACCGCTGAATCCTATAATTGCTTTTGGATGATAGGAGCACTCTATGTGCTCCCTTAGGGTCATCATGAGCGTGCAAGAAAAGTGTTACGATGGAGGAGGAGGAGTGAGAAGCTGGAGAAAGCATGTGTTGCCAGGTTGCACTCTAGAATCTCATTCTCCATGAAAGGTAAATATAGATGTACTCACTGAAAAATCTGCATGTCAATGTAGTCTCAATTTGCATGGAAACTATCTCAATGTACTCACTGAAAAATCTGCATGTCAATGTAGTCTCAATTTGCATGGAAACTATCTCAATGTACTCACTGAAAAATTTGCATGTCAATGTAGCCTACTCACTAAATAATCTGCATGGAAACTATTTCAATGTAGCTAGGCAGTGTTCAGACTTCCACGAACGAACACTCGTGCAATGGGGTGCTGCCGAGGTGGCATAAATCCATTCACTAAAAAAGGAGCAGTAGTGTCCGGACTCGCCTCAATAAGGGGCAGCAGTACACCCTCGAAAGAAGAGAAGGTTCATGTACTTTGCAGCGCATGTCACGCTCTAGCATTGATCTCTAGACCTAGCGGACCTGAGGCATTTTAGCTAAACACGAGCTCACTTGGATATGGTTGAAGTTGAAAATTTACAAATTATTCAAGAGCCAGTGAGTGTAAATGACATGAGGGTGCACAAACCATGCCCCAAGTTCTTACCCATGCACAATCTAAATTCAGCCTTACTTAAAAACTTGAAAGTTCTACACGGAAACTATATCAATGTACTTATTGATGAACAACCCTTGCCTCTCTTCATCACTGTCTCACACGGGGTCAGCCTAGAGGGAATCTAGGTCCCATGTTGATAGGGAACATGCCGCTTTGATCTCCGTCATCCGATCGCCATGATGAACTAGAGTGAACTAAGGTGAACTACAAGCAAAAATGGTGCCCCGGGTTAACCCCTAGTTCACCGGCCTCGTGGGGCGTGGGTCAAACCCAAAACCTCCTTATTGCCACACAAAATACATTTGGTAATGCTAGTGCACAACAAACGGTGACCTCCTAGTTTACCCACCCCTAGTTCACCCTAATTCATCCCTAGTTTATCCCTAGTTCACTAGGAGATCAAATTTTTGAGATCAAAGCAGGTATGTGCCCCTAAATTTGGGCCCTAGATCCCCTCTGTGCAGCCTCCGTGTGATGTAGTGACGAGGCTTGCCTCTCTCTCTCTCTCTCTCTCTCTCTCTCTCTCTCTCTCTCTCTCTCTCTCTCTCTCTCACACACACACACACACACACACACACACACACATACACAAATTATTTACCAATTATTGTAATAGCTCCTACTGCTACATTTAGCTTTGAACTTTCAACCTAGGAGAAAAAAAACTCACACACACACATACATTTTATTGTGAAAAAAAATAACAACTCCTAATGCCCTATACTGATTAAGGAACTAAACCAGGAAGTTAAATCACTACAATTTCCTGATAAGTCTTAATATTAAACTCCTCTCACTAATGACACAAAATACCACCTTGACATTATACTTTAGCCAAGGTTAAATCTCCAAATAGGTGATTTTTTAACAAAAAACCGAATGATGGTTACTAACTATATATTTGTATTTATAAAAGTAGGAAAAAATTGTTTAAAGTTTTTTCCTACCTAGTACAAACCATGCACTGAGATACATAATCTTCGTATCGTCAACAACTTAGGATATTACTCCCATTGTCATGAACCCTGGCTTGAGAACACATACTCAATCACTAGGTTAAGTCCAACACATGGACATATGTACACATTATAACTATTGTTATTCTTTTTAGACATTTAAAATTCTCGGCTACCATCTCTAGCAAAGGGAATGAGCTCTCCTTACCTCAAGCAAAAAATTCAACCTTAGTTTATAATTGCCTGACATTTGAAGTGGAAGGCTTTTTCTTGACAGTGATAACAATACCTTATTCTAATTTGTTTCATTTGAAAAGAGCTCGATTTTTTAATAAATTTCTCTGCCATACTGTTTCAATTTGTTTTATCTGCAACCAGCACATAAAACAAACATATCTACCATCGGAAGCAACCAGCACTCTTGCCTTGAGTCACCTATGGCTCACATACAACTCAGGATGAGACTATTGGATGCTAATAGACAAAATCACTGAGTATGAATGATTTTTTACACACACACACACATATGTACATGGGCAAAAGATAATGTCCCATTCTCTCATACTATTTGACTTGTTGCACTATTCTATGCAACTTCGTACTTGGCATTTACCTAGCTTGCTCTGGCTCACAGTATCCATAATACACATGGAGCGTATCATGGCAAGGTCTTGGTTTGATCAATAGAAATTAGTCGAAGGAGATTCTCTTTCATTAATAAGGTTATTTGAGTCCCCACTGGTTGACTAGAAGTACCATTAATGCCCTCACACACAAGCATGCATCCCAATTGGCTTGAATAGGCTTCTATTTTTGGCTCTCACTAATATGACCATGCAACTTTACATTTGCCCATGAAGCTATATTCAAATCGGGACTTGTTTCGCCTACCCATAAACGTATATGTAGGTTCATGCTATGGCTTCTCTGCGCTCATCACATCCGCCTTCACGGCTCACGCCATGCGAAGAGTGTTGTTGATACACACACACACACACACACACATGCATCATGATTTTGCAAGTTTGCGCTCCATATTCACACACACACACACACACACACACACACACACATATCATAGCTCCCTGTCTTTCTCTCTCTCTTGCGCTCACACACACACACACACACACACACTAGATCTCTTGTGCTAGAGATGACGCAAGTGAGAATGAGTTCACACACACACACATCCTCTCAGAATTATGCAACTTGAGGCAGGCGCTTAACCGTCTTTGTCTGGGACAGAAGGCAACATTTCGTGATCTCTCGATGATGCACTATAATCATGTCCCCAATACGCCATGCTATGAACAACGTCATGACAAGTAGGTGCCGTTCCACCTACTCGGGACACACACATACACAGGGGTAGATACATGTTATGAATACTAGTTTTTTGAATACATTATTTCTTATGTCTATTTCGTTAATATGGTCATATGGAGTTACTTTTTATCCAGGGTTTGTACTTGGAGGTGACTATCATCTCTTGGTTGATATGACACATAATTTACAGGCCTTTCAGACATGAATAAAACTGGTTTTTTTTTTAAAATATAGAATGAACCAGCGAATTATTGCCATATGTTTGCAGATTTTTTGGGTGCTAATTCATCTATCACGTGGTACTTAAGCTGTAGATATTGTATGCCTTCTGGTGTTAAAATAACACTTAAATCATGCGTTAACGATCATAAATGAGGTTAAAAGGAGTGGCAAGACTCATATCTGGTTATGGTTATTGTATTTGGATTTTATGAGGTTCTGCTTTACTGACTAAAAACCTGACTAGCATCATACTGTTACTTTGGTATACACGGATGGAGACCCTAAGCCTTGAAGAAAACTATGAAATTGGGGTTGATTCCCTACCATACATAATATACATTAGACTTTCTAATGGGATACATTTATACAGGCTTGTTGCATATTGTTGGATTACGGGTTGGAACTTTTTTCAAATTCTCATATTTGGATGAATCTCTGAACTATCATGGATGGCAGCCTATGGTATCTTTTGGTTGACTATTGGAATACAAATAAATGGCTGCTTAATTGTTTTCGAATCTTTGAGAGACATACACAATATGAGATGTTTGTCATTACTTATTTTGATAGTACTAGCTTTGGACATTGATTGGTTTTTTTTAATAATTGAGCATATGCAAAGGAAATGTTGCAAAAAAAAATGTACATAGTTTAGCTTATAACTAATTTTCAGGCTCAGTTGGAGGATTACTACATGGTAATCTTGGACATAGATATGTTGTAGGAATTGTGGGCATAATAGTATAAATGGTACATAGAACTATAGATAGACATTTTGAGCTCTTTATTGATATGTAGTTTGATTAGTTCTTCATTTACAATCAAAATGGTTTCAAAAGATTGAGCATAGATGGTTAATATGGCTATGTTGCCGAGAAACCTACTCAGTAAATTCTTGTTTTTTAATGGTTATCTCCCTGAGCTAATCAGGCTTGTTACAAATGTATGTTGTAAACCTTTGAGCTTGATAGGTTGATTATTATGAAGACGTTATAAACATCATGCCTTGAAACCTAGGTAAGGGTTTGTATAAAAATAACAAATGGACTTTTGAAAAATCGGATCAAAGTACATGTTGATTGCTAGTTTTTTTATTGTAATGGTTGCTGGTTATCCTGTACAGCTTTCACACTTCATGTTCACTGCCTCGACTATCGTGCCTTATAATTGGTGTTTCCTCGCACTTACATAACACCATTGAGCTGCAATTTGCTGAGTCGAGGTGTAGTACTATGCGGTGATGTTGAAATGTTATGGCTCTCTTACAAGTTCAACTCAGACTACCAGCATCTGGGTACCTTTATGCTCCTCGCACACAGGCATACATGAAGCTTCACAAGCCCTGTACATACAGTCCTTCTTGAGTTACAAATGAAATGTATCAAGAGTATGTCACTGCTAAAGGATGCATAAGGACACATAGACATGCGATTCATAGCACACATAGACACGCTTATTGTTAATACTTTGGTAGTATGCTCAGAAGATACTAGGTGTTTCTCATATGGAGTTTTTGGATAGCCGGGCTGTAACGATAAAATTTGTGTACTTGTACTTTCTTATGCACTCTTTGATGCACTTTCTAGGTCGTATAATTCTACCTCTCTTAGGTTTTAGTAATAATTGCAGGCTGAATGTACATAATTTAAACATCTGCCTCACAATATGGTTTTGGTAGACCTGAGTTGGGAATCCATTGGCACTGTTATCTGCCTGGGTTGCTAACTATGTTATTCATTTGGGTAACGAAAGATCTTGAGTAAAATGTTATTACTTGGTTGCAAACTTCTTGTCACCACATGGTTTTTTGTAGTTGATGTTGGCCTTTTCACATTTATGGTGGTAGGTGTATGACTATAGCGTATGGCTGTATATTCACCTTGTAAATTTAGTAATGGAAACTGCTTTTCAACACTTTTTCTGCTTGATTGAATAGATGCATAACTTTTGGAAATAGTGTTAGAGCTTTACTATGAACATACTTCAATGTTTTTAAATAGAGCCTTAACACTAGGTTGGTAATGGGACACTTTTATGTCCTGGGACACTTTTATGTCCTGTTAAGTGGCCATTTTCCTTGAATTATGTCAAGAGTTTCAAAATGGATTTTGAGGTGCTAGAAAGTGAATAATCATGATTATTTACTTTTGGCCTAAAATGAACACTTTTTGCAATTTTTTCAATGGATAGTCTTTCTATGACATGTTTTAAGCCTATGAGTCAAGTCAAAACTTGATTTGGCCTAAATTCTCAAGAAAATGCAAATAATTTGAGTTTTTGCAAACTCTTGAAAATTTACCTCAAATGCATCTTTAAGCTTACCCACTAGTTCATAAAACTTTTAGAGCATAATCCCCTACTTTTGGTGATGTTTCATGCAACTTCACATATACAACTCACAATTGATTCTTTTAGAGTGAGCCATGTTCTGAGATCCCACCTTGGATTCTACTTATCCTACTCTTAGGTTCTACTGCAATTGGGTTGTGGAAAGTGTCCACAACACTTGTTTTCTTGTTTCTTATGGTTTTGTGAGCCTTAATTTTAAGACTTGTCTCGTCCATCAATCATTCTCAAAATCCTAAGCTAATCCTACAATCCTACAAGGTACTTAGCAAGCACAAGCTACTTCCAAGATACCTAGCAAAAGACGACACTCTCAAGCTATGAGGTTTTAAAGAGAAAGATTCAACTCTAGGTGATCCTAGAGGAAGTTAAAGGACAACTACACAAGACACTCTTGTTTTTCCTAGTTTAGGCCTATTTGTCCCCGAGAACGGCGCTAAATGTGGGATGGGTTTCTAACCTCACTTATATCTTATTGCAGACATAGCGAGAACCAAAAACATAATTGTCAATCCATGGGATGAAGCTGTCTCGACTAGTGCATAGAGGCTACAAGAGGATGCCAATTCCTTGAAAAACAATAGACAACTCGCATCTAATATAAGCTACACTCAAATGACCTAAGTCATCAAAAGCTAATCGGCAAACAAAACATGACCGTTACACCATCAAATGGGATCTAAATGTTACAAAACTTCTGGACATGTATACAAGACCTAAACACATATGCTTATGGTCTCAAATCTCACTTTTGATGAAGTGCAAAAATCATGAGTAAAATCATGAGTTTTTGGCCTAGTCATTTTTGACCCCGAATGCATCTAAATGCTTAACAATGATACCCAAATACCCCACCTATGCTTACTTTTGATTTCCTAGCTTAAATTCCTACTTAGGATGATATTAGGCCGACGATGCCAAAAGCTACGGTTTACCATGATATGTTTACGTCAATGCATTGAGCTCTTATTTGCGATTGCAACGCAACAACCAGCACTACAATGTGACAATTTGGATGGGAGTAGGAAGCACGAGAAGGAGAGAAGTGAGTGCGGTTAGCTCACGCTGTGTTTCTATTATCCAAAACTTGACAATAACTTACAAAAATTGGCTTTTATACCTTAGCCAACGTTTCTTTGGTCAAAACCTAATAATCTAGTAGCTCTAACTAAGGATAGATAATACAATTTGGAAGCTTATAGCCCCGGCTCATCGATTACAGTATCCACTTGGAAAATAGGAATTACAATATTCTTGAGTTATCAAAAGAATAAGTGTTTTTACAATAAAGCTTCCGAACAATGTTACGTGGGTTAGCTTGTTGCTAACAAATAAAAAGGTTTATATGGGAGATTGAGGGATAATTAGGGATATTAAGTACTAAGGAGTAGGCTAGGTAACATTCAAAACCATCAAAGTGGAGTGAAAAGTTCAGGGAAAAAATTATCAAAACCATATTTTGGTAGGAAAATTCATAAACCCTGAAATTTTGAAATTTGATGGTAAAAACTCAAAAACTAAAATCAACCCAAAATAAGTGCAAGAAGGGGTCAAACAAACCAAGTAGAGTGAATCTAGAATGTTTCAGGAAAATTGGTGTAGGGACATGAATCACGATCCATGTCCTCCTATGACCTTTGATCAAAAACTGATACCATTAGGTCCAGTGTGGTTCCAAATCACTGAATATACACTTTTGGTGAGAAATTGACAAAAAAATCACTCAAATCAAGAAATTGGAGCAAAAGGCACAAACACCTTGTAAACTGACCAAAATTTGGGCCTTTTTAACTTTTTTATATCCAAATTCAAAAATAAATGAAATCTAACATCTATAAAGTACAAGCATACAGGTGACCAAATTTCATGTTCATATGCGGTTAAACATGGATCGTGATCCATGTCCTCTTTGATCATCCGAAGTTGATATTTGAGCAATGAGTAGATGACAACATTTGAGAAAACTTTTGCAAAGGGCACCATAGCAAAAAACTCCAAAAAGTTGACCAAATCATCAAAAGACCAGTTGCTGGTCAAAAACCATAGGGTAGACACAAAAATGTACTTTTCATCAACAAAAAGTTTTTCAAATCTAAAAATAAGTTGTGGACTGGACTACTCATACTGTACGTAATCTCATCAAGCCAAATTTGGGATCCAAATCTGATGGAACATGGATTGCAATCCATGTCTCCTTTCTGATTTTTTGGACAGAGACCATATAGACTTGTAGCAGAGACCTATTCAAACAAAATATCCACAATAAGGATAGTCTAAAAACTCCAAGAAGTGGGTTTGAAGAGAACAAAAGTACTCCAAGTCCAAAAATCACTAAACAGACTTAGGGTTTGACTTTTGGGTGACCCAAAGTGATTCAAATTACATAAAGATCACATAGAAGGGATTAGGGGACTGTGAGGGACCTGTGTGCCAAATTTTAGTGCATTCTAACACAAGCGCATATGGATTGTGATCCATGTCTCCCAACCACAAATTGAACCCAGATTCATACCAGAGCTAGCTCTATTCCCTTGAAGCATACTGGTATGTTCAAAATTCCATTTGGATTTGAATTGTGCAAATTGCAAGCAAAACAAGATTTTTTATCAAAAGTGTGATAAAACTCTGCTTGGTTTAGATTTTGACTAACAAAGAAGATATAGACTTATAGCCACCAAGTGAATTTTGTCCAAGTTGTGAAAGTCAGAGTTTGCAGCTCAAATTACCTTCCATCATCAGAAGATTGAATGCAACATAAAAGGTAATATGTTAGGGTTTCGCAAGTACAAATTTCTCGTTGTATTTGCGATCAGGCAAGTTATATCAAAATAGAAATCTTATTGTTAGAGACCAGTCAAGTGACGCCTTAACAAAAGGGAGTATCAATCAAGGAACTTTGCCAACCTTAGAGCTCATTATAGAGGAAAGTCTTTCTAACACCTCATCAAAGAGGTCTTATACCTATATGGATGAGGGACTTAAGAGTGTGAGTTTCAAAGAGGAAACCAAAATGGGAGAAAGACCATCACAATCAGAACCAACCACACAAAAATTGCACTTGCAATACCAGCTTGAAAATGAACAGGGTGCTAAAATCTAGAAAGATGGTATTGATCATTACTGCGTGAAAATAGAAGAGAGACCTAGTGAGCTCAATCTTATAGTGCCAGTAGATCATAGTGGTGATCAATACTTTAATGAGAAAGAAAACATGTATTTAGTTGTGCACAATTCCTTTATTGTGGACAACTGGGGATTGAGAGGCACCAAAGATAAGGTTGACGTCGAGTCTGACGAAAATCCATCGATGCTGGACATTCCTAGTGCAAATCTTAGGCAAGTAAATGTGGCTACTCGCGTCAACACAGACAACATGCATATGGGTTTATACAAGTACGATAACAAAAAGAAAATGCTCTATTACAAATATGACAAACCCAATGTGATAGAGTTAACGGAGTAAAAATTCTTATATGTATCCACGTACAAAGTGGATAGAGATACTCATGTGATCATGATGAATATGTATGGTCAATAGTACTTTGTGGTAGATTGCAAAGAGCGGGATATATGTATTTTGGAGGGCCACTCCACTAGTACTATGTCACCCCAAGCATTCATAAATCGACAGCCTCTGAAACGAGGCCATAAACCACTAGTGCAAGTCCTATGAGGACAAGAGTGGAAGACTCTTTTAGTTGACCAAATTTTTCGGAACATAGACTGATGGGATCTTTGAGTTCAAGGGCTCCAATGACCACACATCAGAGTAGTGATGCTCCAGACACAGTTTTCAGCACAAGGGTTCTTGACACTAGAACCAAGGGTAGAGACATGAGACCTGAGGAGAGAGTGATTGACCGGACTCCATCTAGAGCACCTATCAATGGGCATGAGGCGACAAATGTTGTACTAGGAGATCCTAAAATGATAAGGATGGTAGTAGAAACACAAAGAATGTAACCTTCTCAAGTGGCAAAATGTGTGTCCAAAAAGTACAATGGATCGTGGGAGATCCCTATGTGCAATTTTCACTTCTTTAAGAAATTCTTAAGAGCAAAACAAGTGGTGGTTTGACCTTGGAAGGAATGGTGTTGAATTGGTTCCATCCATTAAATAGTCAAGATTTCCTAAATATTGATAAACTCTTGAGAGAGTTTACCGAGGAATTCTCCAAAAGAGGAATCAAGCACAACACAATTTTCCAAATCTATGCTTTTAAGCAAAAGGAGAACAAAAAGGTGAAGGAATATTTGCTTTGCTTCAAATACTATCTTGAGAGATTTCTAGTGAGAGAGTTACCGCAAGATGATCGATTGTCAGTACTTGGTGCAAAAAACATGTATAAAGATAGGCAATCTATTAAAGGTCACTGATTCTCACCATGCATGATACTAATGTGTATCTCTTCTTGCCATGAACGTAATGGTATGAAGAACTTGCAAAATAGCCACACAATTTTCAAGATACCTCACTCAGAAGCTCGTAGGAGCTCGCCTCATGACGGAACCAAAAACTTGAAAGTTTGGCGTCAATGCGTAGCCCTAGCCATTGCTAACTTGCTAGTGGTGTTGGCTTAGCAATGGCAGCTCTGTAGCATGGGTAGTGAAGAGATAAGACCTCTCTCTCTCTCCTCAGTCACACAGACACCAATAAAGTGGAACTAAGTAGCACGAAGGAGTGAGCTTGATGCAAATAAAGAGAAACTCATAGAGGAGGCGCTAAAGAGGATTAGCTTGTTTGTTAAGCCACAAGCTTAACAACCAAAGTGGTGCACCATCGAACAGAAATGGATGAATCATCCGATTGAAGAGTGCTACTACAATAAGGTCTATGTGCAAGAATGAAAGTATGATCCACATGCACAGATAGCACCTCCCCAAGTACCACCAATGCCAAGATATATGGCAAGGAATTTTCCAAGACCAATAGGGGTTGAAAGACCACAACCAGTTTTGGGGTAACAACCCACCACTCCCAGGAGCGATACCGATAGGTGTAAGGTATACACCCATTGTGGAATAACCGGAGGAACAAGCCTTAGTGGTTGTACCTGTATATTATAAAGAGCCAAGTGGACCTATGGCTTGTCCTGCATAGTACCCTGTTAACCCTCACGGCACACGGACACCCTATGATCTATAAACGTTGTATTATTTAGAGTCAGGTACCGGGCTTGTCGGACCAATAGGAAAAGGGTAAGAGTGATCGCTGATGAGAGGCGCACTCTAACTGGGACATTCAAGGGATTAGTTGGCTAAGCATGGGCACCCAAGTGTGAATGGGGTGAGCTCATATAAAAGCCAACTAAACCTAATTTTTACTCATTCTCTCTCATTTGTGCAATAGAAGAGTGCTCTTGCTCCATCTCCATCTCCATCTCCATCTTCTTCTTCTTCACCTCCTTGTGTGTGTGTGTGTGTGTGTGTGAGAGAGAGAGAGAGAGAGGGAGAGTGTGTGTGCGATCAAGCATTACGAAGGCACGACGGCGGCGAAGCGGTTGAGCGCGGCACGACTGCAACTTCTTCTTCATCGCGGCGAGGAATCCACCACGAAGGCGAGCGTAGAGCGGTGAGTGACACACCCTTTGCTCTCTTGAGCTTGCTAGTTTAGGCTTGTTGTGTTCTTGGAGCCATTTGTGGCTCGCACACGGTGTATTGGCAAGTCCCTTGCTTCGACAGTGCGGCAAGGAGCGCACATTTTTGGCGCTGTTGCCGGGGAAATGTCCTACACTAAGCTCGGTTAAGCACTTTACGCTTTCTTGTGGTGCAATTTCTATCATAGGAAAGGCAGGGAATGAGTGTGTGTAGTTGTGTGGAGATTTCTGTTTTTTGCGTTTTCTAGTTTGCACTGCACAGCTAGCATTTCTTGCGTTTTTGCATTTTCTGCTTCTGGCAAGTTTCAATTTCTGCATTTTCTGTGTTCTTTCAATTTTCTGCATTTCTTGCGTAAAAAAACCCAAAAAATAAAAACGTGAGTGAGGGGGAGGTTAAATTTTCGAAAATAAAAAACGTGAGTTTTAAAACGGACGGGTTGGTTCGTATAAAAGATAGATCGGGATCATTTCCCCAAGCCCAAGCCCAAGCCCAGGCCCAGGCCCAGGCCCAGGCCCAGGCCCAGGCCTCAGTCCTCAGTCTTATGATATATACTAGACTCACTCTTATATATATACCCTACTCCCTCAAGAGGGAATGAGAGCATGTGGGACAAGTCCTCCACTCTCCTCCCTTCTCTTCCCACTTGCACCTTTAGACTTGCTATTTGGAGCCTAGTTCCCCAGCTAGGAAAAGACTGTTTCGGGCTTTTCTAGAGCAAATTAGAACCAAACGGTGGGCTGTAAATCACAGCGCTATCACACGGCCCATTCCACGACACGCTCTAAAAAATCTAGCAAAAAAACAAACAAAAAACACGCAAAAAACTAGTCACAAGGCCTCCTAGAGCAGCTTTTTGACACCTTAGGGTATCAAAAGCACATGCACTTACGCTCTGGGCAGGTGCTAGAACACGAGCATATTGAGGGTGCCTCTGTTCATACGGACACCCATTACCCATCCACGATAGGCTCTAGACCCTCAGCGGGGACACAAGGTAGCACCACCCAAGACCCTAAAATAGCCGCTAGTGATTCTTCCTCCGACTCAGAAATCATGGAAGCATACCCTACCCAAACCACTGAGAGAGAAGGCCATGCACCTTCCGAAGCTCCACAGCCTAGTACTAGTATGTTTAGCCGTTTCATGGAAACATTAGGTAGAGCTACTCGCTTGGAACTTGATGCAAATGAAGCACACGAAGGGGGTGGGGAAGTGGACTCTCCTTTCACATCGCACGTGGACCCCACACCCCCAAAGAGTGTCCATGTGGATATCGTGCCAACTTCTTACCAAGAAGGCCCTGTTGAGCTGCCTCCTTCAGAAGTTCCCTCTAGAGTACCATTGGTGACAAGTAAAACCACGGGGAGCAACATTGCTTCTACCTCACAAGAAACCGTTAACACGTCGACTCTAGAAGGATTGTTCATTAATGATCATTGGACATACGACCTCCACACTGAGGTGTTGACGGATCTACACTCTGGCCACGCCTACCATGTAGGATGGATAGAGATTGTACAATCCACCTCTAGTGCCACGAGCATCGAAGATCAACAGAAAATGATCTGTAATGTTATCCATGGCATTATTCAATCGGAAAGGCAAAACCGAGGGGTAAATATACTCTCAACTGGCCCCATGAGATTTCTGGATATGAGCAAGGCTCAACAGCCTACTCTATCACAAATGGAGACTCCTCTAATGAGTCCCATGGACCCATCTTACGTCATTTCACCTGGGGTCTCTATGCAATCTGAGCCTCCAAGCGACAACTTTAGCTTCCCTAACTTGGCTCAACCCTCTATTAAGGAAAACACAGTGCTCACTCCAGGGATAAGCCTAACAGAGAATGTACCGATGACATCTACGGTTAGCGCAGTGCCACTACCTAGTGTCGTAGTACCTAACATGGGGCCTCGATCGTATGTGCCTCTAGCCCCTTATGCACACATGGCCCCCACACCTCCAATTGTACCACTTGCTTATGCTCCTCGAGTGCCGCTCCCTAGCCCTTATCCGAGTGGACCTATGCCCGGTTATGTTCCATATCCTGCATCATCCACACATATGCCAAGACCGGTACCCGTCCCTCTCCCACATATGATTCCAAGAGTACCTCCACCGGCCCTGCCTCCTCACATAGGTGACTTGGCAGCGTTTGCTCAAACCATAGGTCGATCTATCGCGGAAAATATGCGTCATGCATTTGATAGAGAGCCTAGAAGTAAGGCAGTACAAATTGCCAAACTCACGCAAAAATTCAATGGGGACGAAGATGCTAGAAAACACATTGAAGTGTTTGAACAAGTATGTGATTCCTTAGGGGAATGCAACGAACTACATAAGTGCAATGCCTTAAGCTTGACATTAAGTGGGAAGGCTGGAGATTGGTATAGAACCCTAAGGGTGGACGAGAAAACAATCTACCCTACCCTTCGAAGGTTGTTTCTAAAGGAGTACATACGAGAAGGTGTGCTTTGGGGTGTAGCATCTCAGCTACAAAAGGCCGAACGTAAGGAAGGAGAGTTAGTAAGGGACTTCATTAGTCGTCTAAAGCACTTAAACTCTCGCTGCCCTGTAAATGAGCGCTTCAACAATAACCAATTGCTTGATCAATTCATTCGAGGGTTGAGGAATGAAGGAATCTATAATGGACTAGTGATTAGAGGTATCACAACCTGGGAAGATGTCACTGCCAATGCAATCCAATTAGAGGACAACTTGATGATAGCAGGCATGAGGGTGTCTACTGACACGAGATCCACTAGCTCACAAGCCATTGAGTATGAACCCATGACTGCAAAGCCCATTGCCAATGAGCCAAAGGTATTTGAGACATTCTTGACAAACCTCACCAAGGCAATCCAAGAGTCTCTTAAGGATAATCGACCCTCTCAAAATAGTCACATGTATCCAAGAAGGGAGCAACAATGGTGTTCCATTTGCTTGGGTCCACATAGCACTAGTGAGTGCCCTACGTTTAGAGTAAAATTTAATGGAACTTGCAACGCATGTGGTAGGTATGGTCACCAAGCTAAGGATTGTTTAATGATCAAACGTATGATGGCAAATAGACCACCTGTAGCCTGGACGGATGCGCCTCGAGCTCCTGTATTGATGCCTGCTCCACCTGTTGAGCAACTACCGCAACACATGGTCCCTAGATCTCAAAATGTTGTACAAGCTACACCGCTACCACCTCCTGTGCTAGGACCGCAGCCCCCGGATCCAAGAGTCGCCCCTATGAACCAAGTGGGTTGCGAGCCATCAAATGCTTATGCAGATGGCTGTGAGGAGGAAATAGACACTAGTATTGCCTACGGACTTGATACATTGGAAGAGTGTCCTATATACTACATGGAAGATTGTTGGGGGCAAGTCAAGCCGGTTTATCAAGCTGCTGCTCTCGCATCCAGAGGTCAAAATATCAACACCCAGGCTAGGAGTCCACCTCTTCAATGCTACGAGTGTGGTGGACCACATCGAGCAGCGGAGTGTCCTATTAGGCTGCAAAAGAATGCTGCACAGATGCAAATGAATCAAGGGAGCACGTCTGCAATGCCAATACTCACCTATAATCGTTGTGGCATAGATCACTTGATTGCCCAATGCCCCTATAACCCAAATGCGCCTAAAATTGCACCCCTAAATTTGGTCGAAATTGCTAGTGTGACATCGCCAATACCACCCATCGCACCCGCTTATGCGATTACACGGTCCATGCTTCAAGGGCCAGGCCATATCCTCGAAGAGAGAGATACCGCGTCAGTTATCCAAGAAAAGAAAAAGAAGAGACGAAGGAAGAGATCGGAGAATACGGGAAATTCAAAGCCAAGTTCCAAAACAAACATAGGAACAGGAGATGACCCCGTGTATATGAATGACCTCGAGGATGATTCAGATTCAGTCGAGACAATGGAGACTAGAACCAATACCACAAAGGGAAAGACCAACAAAGAAAACCGTAACATGGAACCAAATGAAAACCGAATAAGAGAAAACCATAAAGAGCCTCTGAAAACACCACAAGTGTTTCCAAATCCAATCCAAGACCCCCAAGATAAACCGCAGGGGCAAAAAGGGAAGAATCGAAAGAAGAAGATTGGGACGTACCCAAACACAGTAGACGAGATTGAGCAGGTGAAACATCTAAGAGGTTTAGTGGAGGAGACTCAAGGGGAACTAGAACCAGAACCCATGCATGTCAAAATTCATGACACAGTGTTTCCCACGCAAGTTCATCCACCCCACATGAACCATAGACCGTTAGCCATATCTAGTATCATCCAAGAAGGGAGTGAGGACGGGACATCAGAAAGTGAGCATACACCCTTCTTGTTGGAAAGGATGTTTAACGAAGGAATACCTGATCCCATTGAGGAATATGAGATTCCATCCTCACCAGTTCCTAGTCAAGGACCTACACCCTGCAAAATGCCAATGAATGTTGCCAAACTAGTGGACTTCATGTCTTCTGAGGTCCGAACCACGATCATAGCAAAGCTGTATGGAGATCCTGAGTTATTCCTTGCACTTCGAGCATTCCTTAACGGAGAGCTACGAACGGGATTACCGCAGTTTGCACAACCAAATAGGCCTGACTCGATTATGATTGATGAGGAAAATCATGTGCAATCACTTGACTTAGATGGACACGAGTCTGTGATCGAGGTATCCATTAACGAATTAGGGCAGTATTTTGAAGGCGACGAGTCTAATGCGACCCTACCCATCACTACCAAGGGATTAACTATAAAGGGAATTCTTGATGGTGGTGCAGGAGTTAGCATCGTTACAAAAGATTGTTGGGAATCCATGGGAAAACCCCGCCTCAGTGTTACTAACATTGTGGTAAAGATGGCAAATGGTACCATAGCCAAACCTATGGGGATGCTCAAGGATCTTAAGATCAAAGTTCTAGGACACAAGGTACGACATACGTTCATTGTAATGGATTTCTCTAAACACCTTATGTCATATGAAATGATTTTAGGACGAACATTCATGAGGGAAGCACAAATGGTTCATGATTGTTCTAAAAATCATGTCTATTTGCAATTCCAAGACTCTGTCCTTAGAGTGGATTTGGTGACTGGTAAGGTACACCCCTTAGGGAGTAAAACCATTATTGATCATCGCTCTGACACCATAGTTCACTCGGCCCCACTACAATATTGTTACACTTGTAAGAAGGATATAGACATTGGCCAAGATTCTCCTTATATGGATATCCTACCTGGGATGACTGAGTCGGACAATGTGGATTGGGTCCACCTAGCTGCAACCATAGATACCTGGGGAAATAGGCGGACGACTTGGGTAACACCTGAGGGGGATGAAATGCCTGTACCCTTAAATATGCTACAAGCAATGCATATCGCTTCCGACAAGACTCATCCTAATGTAACAAAGAAAACATACAAGTGGGTCTCTAAAGCTTCTTTAGTGACCATAGCTAGTGCTAAAAAATAGAAGCCTTGTAAGAAACGTACCACTCGCTCCAAGAAAAGTAAGAAAATGTTGCGATGGATCCCTAAACGACTATTGGAAGCCCAAGGCTACTATCAAGGAAATGATCAAATCTGGGTGCCAAAACGTAGATTGTGCTCTTACCTATCACCTGACCCAAGTGATCCCAATCCCGTAGCTCCAAAACGAATCAATGATCATGAAAAGAAAAAAATCACAGAATGCTACACACCCGCTCCCGAGCTAGTTTGGGTACCAAAGAAAGAACGATTTGTTCCACCTAGCTCAGGAAGGGGGGAGTCCCATGAAGCTCCTAGCTCATCATGTAATACATCCATAGAGGTAAAAGCTTCTACACAGCCTCCATCTATAGTAGTGGACCTCCATGAAGCTACAAAAGAATCCACACCTCCCAGTGTTCAAGAATCACCTGATGAACCACTTCAAGTTCGATCCTGGGAGAGTACCTTACCACCCTTGCAACTTGACGAGGCACCTAGGGTAATAGAAAACTACTGGCAAAAATCCTCACCTATTACCAACTGGAACAATTGGTTTCAAAGGGTGACAAGCTCATTTCAAACGGTATGATCTACCCAAGGAAGGGGGGAGTGTTTGTGGACATCCATCATTCACTTGCTTCCCTCTCAACCTTTCTCCCTGACCTCTTAATCTCCGATCTTAGGGAATGTATATATAAAGCTTTATACTCACAAAATAAAAAAAATAAAGAGCAAGAGAAATTAGCAAACGAGTATGCACATTAAAAGTCAAAACATTGACCCAGACTTACACATTTACATCCGGTACACTGAAACAGAAACCTATGTCATGAAACACCTTTGATCCTCATCACTTGAATGATGGAGGGTAGGTAAGATTAGTACGATAGGAGTGTTTCTGTTTTAGAGTTGAGTGATTAGCAAAGTTCTCTTTTTCCACTAATGTGCCTCCTGGAGGTATTCCATTTGTTTCATTGTGTGTACAGGAACGTGTTGCTATTGATAGGATTTGGACCTTCATGGAACCTTTCTCTCGTTCACACTTCAAATCAAGCGCGACCATCAACACAAACAGGTGTTTTATGTCCATTAGCATTGCCCTTATCTTTTTGCATCCATGTTTGTCTGCTTTGATTGTGATTGGTAGCATAATATTCAGCGCATTGGCTTAGTATCAAACATTTAATTCAATGTAATGTTTTGTCATAATCACTTGTCTAGGTTTAAAAATCAAGCAGTCCGACTAAGCTAGTTTGACCAAGCTAGTTTGACCAAGCTAGGTATTAGAAATCTTCTCTTAATACCATGGGGAATGCCTTCCTAATAAGCAATGGTTACTTAGGTTCTTAATCCGATTTAGGCAGCATTGTATGAAATGTACTAGGGCTTTCTAGTGGGCTTAACCCTATTGACCTTTAGCTTAAGTATTATAAAGGGAGTTTACTAATGTGATGAGCCTGGGGAGGGTAACAGTGTTATATGACCCCCCAAAGTTACAAAATTAAAATGCTGAAAATGAACAAGCAAAAAATCAAAGTGCCACAATGTAAAATTTTAAGCTGGAAGAGAAATCTCAGCTTGATTTGGTACTTCACTCACATGTATTGCCTATGGTACTAGAGCCCTAGAGGTTCCTAGTGTGGGCGCTTTTCCTTGAAAAGCAAAAAACCCAAGGCATACAAAATAAGCACACACATCAAAATTGAATCAATGTGAAAAGACTTTGGGGGGTCAAAGAAAAAGTAATCAGTTAGGCGATGATTTCATGAGAAATTCCTTTTATGGTAGCTTAACTACAAGGTTTTCTAGATATAGCCTCTAGTCAGCCCTCAAACATGAATACTTGGCTCTCGCGATTAAACAACTTAATCGACCACAGAAAATTAAGAAGCTTACCCATGGTATTAATATTCGATCTCTAGTGCCTTTCGACCGTCAAATTAGCGACCCTAGACTTGTTTAATTTTCTACCTTTACATCTGTTTATGCATTTGATTACATTGCAATTTAATGTTCATTGCTGGCAAATTGTCTAAAATTCTGTTACCAATCAATTTGTCTGTCTAAAATTGCATGTGATTTTTAATTGTATATGAGAATGCAATTACTGTGGCAATGTTGTTTGATTTTGCAGTGATTGAAGAAGGCTACGCACATCCATGTCGACTGCTCTTCCACCTCGACGAACCAGCTTCAACTCAATAGCTTCCGAGGACGGAATCTACATCAGGAAGGGGGGCATGTTAACCCTCAGGGCACACGGACACCCTATGATCTATAAACGTTGTATTATTTAGAGTCAGGTACCGGGCTTGTCGGACCAATAGGAAAAGGGTAAGAGTGATCGCCGATGAGAGGCGCACTCTAACTGGGACATTCAAGGGATTAGTTGGCTAAGCATGGGCGCCCAAGTGTGAATGGGGTGAGCTCATATAAAAGCCAACTAAACCTAATTTTTACTCATTCTCTCTCATTTGTGCAATAGAAGAGTGCTCTTGCTCCATCTCCATCTCCATCTCCATCTTCTTCTTCTTCACCTCCTTGTGTGTGTGTGTGTGTGTGTGTGTGTGAGAGAGAGAGAGAGAGAGAGAGAGAGAGAGAGAGAGAGAGAGAGAGAGAGAGAGAGAGAGAGAGGGAGAGTGTGTGTGCGATCGAGCATGACGAAGGCACGACGGCGGCGAAGCGGTTGAGCGCGGCACGACTGCAGCTTCTTCTTCATCGCGACGAGGAATCCACCACGAAGGCGAGCGTAGAGCGGTGAGTGACACACCCTTTGCTCTCTTGAGCTTGCTAGTTTAGGCTTGTTGTGTGATTGGAGCCATTTGTGGCTCGCACACGGTGTATTGGCAAGTCCCTTGCTTCGACAGTGCGGCAAGGAGCGCACATACCCACCTGAAGAGCTGAGAGATCCAAAACCATGGAGCATGATGGGCCATGTTGGACCACCAATAGTGGCACATGCTTCAGGAGAAGGTAGATATAGTTTGGATGAGAGAACATTGTTGTTCATAGAAAATGGAGGCAGGAAAACCATGGAGTATGATTGTCCATGTTGGACCACCAACAGTGGCACATGCTATAGGAGAAGGTAGATATAGTTTGGATGAGAGAACATTGTTGTTCATAGTTAATGGAGGCTTAGGTGGATTGAGGCCTGCTTACCAATAGAAGGGAGCTTCAAGAGTGCCACGACAACCATTGGGACCATGCTACAAGTGTGGAGGCGACCACCTCATGAAAGATTGTCCTCATACGGAGATTGTTCGAGTCAATGCGTATTTTCCAGCTTGTGGCATCAATCATTTGATCATCAATTGTCCAAAAAATCCAACAAAGTGGTTAAAACAACTTTGAACATCTTGGAGGCAATCCCTTCAAGCAGTGGTTTGGAAAACAAAACGATAATACTTGTACAGTTTATCATATGAGCACAAGCTCAAAAAGAGAGAGGGGAACCCATAATCAAAGAACCAAGAATGAAAGCACCCAACATTCAACAAACAAAGCACCAAAACATATGGAAGGCTAGGAAAGCACGGGTGGAAGCTAAGAAAGAGCGAGAAGAAATGGACCTAGTGAAAGAATTAAAACAAACCAAAGACAGATTGGAAAGGCTATAGAGTCAAACTATTCAGAAACCAAAAACTCCGGAAGTTATAGATCCTGAGAGGAAAAGGGAACCAAAAGTGCGGGATCAGGAGAATCTATATTAGTTGAGAAAGTAAACTAACCTCTAGAGACTCTCTTGAAGGCCTATGAAGCAAGGCTTAAAATCAACCAAACACAAGAATAAAGGTGGATGACATACCCCTATGCGGAGCTAGAAAAACAAAGGCTAAAAATGTGTCAAAAGATGATCCAAACAACCCAAGCCTTGCTAGAGCCAATGGCAAGAAAGCCAGAGGAGTAGGTAGAATCTCCAGTATCAATACCAAAAACCTTTCCAACACATGAATGTGAAGAGACAGCTGTTAGTCCAAAAAATGAATTGGAACCGGAGAAATCGATCGAAAGATCTGGGATAGTGATAAGCCAAAGGGTTAACCAAACCATTATGGGAAGGGATGTCCTTCTTCCTCCTATTTAAGAATTTGAGGCGGGACCTGAAGCAAACCTAGAGTTGAACTTGTATTGGGGGGACAAGGGATATGTGAGATCTTTGGACAGTCAACCTATATCTCGGAGAACTTTACCCTCTTAAATGGGAGAGTATGAAGCAAATTCAGATGTGAAAGATGTACCATCACATAGACCTCTCAAGGTTTGACAACCATAGTGTCTACTAGTGGCTTGCACCATTACTCTTGCCGAGCTTCTCCAAATAAGAACTCACATGTGGAATACAATAGAAAAATGCCTAGAAAAATTTGGGGTAAAGGATCCGAATTCACGGATGCATAAAGGGATTAGAGAATTAGAGAAGCCTCAACTAAACATGCAACAGTACCCTTAAACAAGGTAGGAGAATACTGTGAATGAGAAGATGGAAATACCACACTTTCAATGAAGTTTGAAGGTGTCACAACCATGGAAATTCTTGACAGTGGAGCTGGTATAGACATTGTGCCCAAGGATGTACGAAAGAAATGGGAAGAAACCACTTTGAGAGCCACTAGAATGAAGTTGAAACTTGCAGATGGTTATATGGAGAGACCCATATGGATCCTAGAAAAGGTATTTGTTACCTCTTGGGGCATTGAGTACAAGCATACCCCAAAGGAACTATGGATGTGTGGGGCATCCCATTGTGGAAGCTTAAAGCGGGAAGAGTGTATTCTATAAAGGGTTATCGAGGATAAGGAATACATTCCAAAACCTTTCCCAGAGGATGCCCTAGAACCCTTAGAATGGACACATATTCTAGAAACATTAGATGTGTGTGCTATTACAGAGGAACCAATGACAAATTTTTGTGACAAGGACTGACCACGGTTATGATGTGGTTCCATACTATATGGTTGATTTAATAGACAATGATGATGGTGAATGAGTCTCAAGACAACCAAGAAAAATTAAATACAAGGAAGAGGTGAATGGGGAGTTGTTCTACGACTCTCCAGAGAATCTTGAATGAGACAACGATGCAGATAATGAGTGCTCTGACAACCTCAGTGAGCAAGACAACCAAGAAAAATTAAATACAAGGAAGAGGTGAATGTGGAGTTGTTCTACGACTCTCCAGAGAATCTTGAATGAGACAATGATGCAGATAATGAGTGCTCTGACAACCCCAGTGAGCAAGAGGAAATGATAGCGGAGATGAGGTTTTACGATTTCCAAATCAAAAACCTAGACGTCGAGCACACTACAAGAAAAAGAAGGTGACACATAAAGCAAGAGATAACCCAATGCCTAAAATGAGGAACAAAACAAAATTTTTATCTTTGGTGAAAGCCGAAGATTACATTAGAAACAAAATTTCAGGCCAATTCTCTCGGGATCGAGAGTCTAGGACACGAGACAGAGCGAGAGACGTGAGAAAAAAAACTCAAAAGTTGAAAACAAAAACTAAACCCAAGAAAGCAAAAATATATCTGAGCGAAATAGGATAACGAAAATGGACCAAAGTTGAGCGCAAAAAGAAGTATCGAGAGCTCAAGAAAACTATGAGATATGGACAACTGAATTGGAAAGTGGAGGAGATGAAAAATTGACAACCATATTAGTGTACCCTCCCACTATAGGAAATTCACTATTCAAGACCGGAAGATAGTATTGACACAGCCCAAACGAGAATGACGTGAGAAGGAGTCATATGATGGACCAGAGGATGCAAATAAGATAGACTTAGCAAGACCTGAAGAGGAACCAAAACCGGTCTATATAGCAACCGATCTGAGTCAAGAAGAGGAAGAAGAGCTCGTAAGCCTTCTTCGAATACAAGGACAAGTTTGCATGGTCATATAAGGACTTAAAGGGAGTGGATCCTACAATATGCTAGCATACTATCCCCTTAAAAGTTGATGCAAAGCCTAGCAGACAAAAACCATACACATACAATGACACCTTTGCTAAGCGCATCAAGGAAGAAATTGATAAGCTAAAGGAAGCAGAGGTCATCTATGACATAGAATACACCAACTGGGTATCTTTAATTGTTGTGGTGCCCAAAAAGAATGGTAAACTCCGAGTGTGTGACAATCTCAAAAAGGTTAATGAAACCACGATAGGGGATAACTATCCCCTCTCGATCAGTGATCATGTCCTTGAACGAGTGGCAGGCAAGCGGGCATATTCCTTCTTGGATGGATTCTCTGGCTACAAGCAACTTGCAATTGCACATGAGGACCAACAAAAAAATGACATTTGCCACATAATGGGGCATATTCGCATAGCGAGTCATGCCACTTGGTTTGACAAATGCACCTACAACATTCCAAAGATTGATGACACATGCTTTCAAAGAATACTTGAGGATCTTCCTAAAAATATATATGGATGACCTATGTGTACACTCTCTCCTGAGAGAGGAATATACATAACGCCTCAAAAAAGTATTCAAGAAGTGCAGGACGTATAGGATATGTCTTAATCCAGAAAAGTGTGTTTTTATGGTCAAACAAGGACGAATATTAGGACATATTGTCTCAAAAAATGACATATCCATGGATTTGGAGAAGATAAAAGTGATTATTGAAATACCTAAACCCATCAGTGCAAAGCAAGTACAGTGATTTATGGGAACTGTGGTTATTAGAGGAGGTTCATACACATGTATGAAATCATTGTCCAACCTTTGTATAGACTTATAATGATCTTTGAATGGACGGATGATTTTGAGGAATCATTCAATAAATTAAAAGATGCTCTCATATCCGCTCCAATGTTAAAAGCACGGGATTGGGAAAAAAATCTTTCGCGTTCATATTGATGCGTCTGCATTTGCTATAGGATGTATTTTGGCTCAATCAAGAGACGAAACTATGGATTTCCCAATCTGCTATGCCAACCAACAACTCAACAATGTTGAAAAGAACTATACCACCACCGAAAGAGAGGAGATTGATGCGTCTGCATTTGCTATAGGATGTATTTTGGCTCAATCAGGAGACGAAACTATGGATTTCCCAATCTGCTATGCCAACCAACAACTCAACAATGTTGAAAAGAACTATACCACCACCGATAGAGAGGAGATTGGAATGATTTTATGATGTTAAGAAATTTTGGCATTATCTCCTCGCAAATAAGTTTTTGTGTTTCATGGACCATCAAGCCCTCTTATACCTTGTAAACAAACCATGACAAATTGTAAGATGGTTCATCATATTGCTTGAGTTTGGCTTTACTGTAGTAGTTAAAAAGGGGAAGAGCCATCTATGAGTAGATCACCTTTTAGATTGCCAAATGGAGAAGCCCCAGAGGGAGTAGACGATGATATCCCTAATGCCTATCTCTTCGCTCCGACAATATCCTACGAGTGTGCATAAGTCCACAGGAATATGATTCCTACTTGTTGGAAGCACATACTCAGGACTTAACATCCTATTGCTCATCCACAAAAACTTATCAATGCTTGAGACAATTAGGAGTGTATTGGCCAACTATGGGTGGTGATGTTCATGATTATATAACTAGTTGTACCAAATGCAGATCAAACCCACCAGTAGAACATGCGACATTGTTTCAAATAATAGTTACATCGGAATGGAGTCAATACATTGTTGACTTCTTGGGAACGCAAACATTTCCTGTAAATACCACTAGAGCACGTCAGAGGGCGATAGAAACCTAAGCTCATGACTTCAAATTGATTGAAAATCAGCTTTATAAATGAGGCAAGGATAACCATCTTAGGCTATCCGCAATAGAAATCATGTACCTTCCAATCCGTGAGCAAGCACATGAAGGAATAAGTGGAGGCCATTTCTCAGGGAAAAAGACAACAAAAATTGTCCTAACCGCTAGAATATGGTGGCCAACATTACGTATGGATGCGGATGAATATACAAGATGATGTGACTCTTGTCAGCACACCAAAGTGCCAGTAAAATGGGATGAGATTCCCTTACAGCCAATGATGGGAGCTAGAGCTTTTGCTAAGTGGGGAATAAAATGTATGGAACCAATTTGTAATGGAATTGGCCTATTTAACTTGAGAGTAGCGGAAATTAATGAAAGTACTTTTGAGAAATGACTTTGTGAGCATAGCGGGTAAACATAGTTGAAGATAGCAACATAATCATAGCAATTAGTTAACTTGGCATGAACAATACTTTTGCAAGAGAGAGAATTTAGAGAACATGACAATAGTTGAGGACCGGATTTATGTGGATCCAGTCCCCCCTCCAATAGGCATTTGTATTATGATTTCTCCCATTAAGAGAGACTTGTTACAATACAATCTTTGTGTTCCTTGTGACCTAGGTGATGTAATGAAGATGGAAAGTGTCATGCATCATAAACATAACATAAACTTGAAGAAAGCTTTAACTATCCCAAGCCTCAGTCCCAAGACCTCAAACACCTTCGAAGGTGGAGAGAGCTAGAAAGGAATGAGGGTAGGGAAGAGGAAGAAGAAACATTTCATAGGAGAAAGAATTAGTTCCTCACTTATCATAACTCTTATTGCTAGCATAAATGATAGCATAGTAATGAAGAAGAAGGAGATGGAAAGCTTAAGCATTGAAGCATGGCTCTTGGTTGGATTTGCACTCCATATCCAAGAGTGTTGGTGTAGGCTCTCAACCTCTACTTGCTTGGAGAAGGAGAGGGAGCTCTTTCACTTTGCATAACACACAATGAGAGTGTTTGTGAGTGTGTGTGGGTGAGTATACCCCCTAAGAAACCCCCTAGCTTGCTTGGGTTGACCCCCCCTTGTAGCTCATGCTTGAAGCTCATTGGACCCCTCCAGGCCTAGCCAATCACAAGCAGGAGGCATTACAAGCAGCAAGGGTAGCCTTGAGACAAGTGTCCCCCTTTCCCCTTTGAGAGAGAGGCTAGATAAATTCTAAATCAATTAATTAAATCTCCTAAATTATTATTGGACCCCTTGGGTGGTCAACCACCAATAGGCTTCAGGCACACCATGAGGGCAACATGAGGAGGAACTTGACAAGTGTCCCTTTTGCTTTCTTTGTACCATGCATGCCTTGTGTGAGTGTGTGGGTGCTCTCTCTCATCCCCCCTCATGTAGGGCTCGCCCCCTCCTTGTAGGGATTGAATCTTTGAATTTTTGACACCTCAAGCCCCTCATGCATAGGCCGAGTTCCCACCACAAGCTTGGCTCATAAGCACTTTAAGCTTGGGCTGGGTTCTCACCTCGGGTTCTCACCTCAAGTGCAACCCTAGCATCTCAAGCATGTCAAGCACCTCAAGCATCTCCAGCCCCTCAATCATCAAGAACCTTAGTCATCAAGCATGACAAGCAGGACAAGCACCTCGAGCTGGGTCGGGTTCCCGTGCCTCAAGCTTAGCCCTAGCTTATTACCTAAGGTCAAAGGCCTTTTACACACATTATTGGAGGTCTTCAATGAAGCTAACCCTAAGGTCTTATTCTCCATTTGTTAGCCTTGCTCTTTGATAGACCATCTCTCATTTGGTCCCCTTTACCATTGGCCCCGTGTTGAGATAGATCGATAAGCACATGTCTATATCTTAACACTTGTTCCCGTTTATTCTCCCACATTAAGTGATCAATTTAATATGAGAAAATCATTTGGGTTGGTTAGATATTAGATATTAGATTTTATGACAAATTTCACCCCCTCTCACAAAACACATGTCCAATATATCATTGTAAGCCATGGATTATCTCACTAAATGGGTCAAAGCTAAAGCTACATAAAAAGCTGATGCCAAGACTACTGCACCATTTCTATATGAAAATATATTTGCTAGATATGGTCTACCCATAGAAATTGTCAGTGATTGGGGCACACATTTTATAAATGAAGTGATAAAAATCTTCTTGATGAGTTCATGGTAGTTCATAAAAGTCTGCAACGTACCACCCACAGGCTAATGGGTATGCAGAAGCTACAAATAAGACTCTATGTATAGCATGAATAGGTGGAAAGCTATATATGTGATATAATTAAATAGCATAGCATGACATTGGGGGTGTGGTCACTGGTACCATATTTCAGACGTCCAAATTTATATTCTAAAAAATGTTATACTAAAAAATTCAGCCTTCACACACCCACTTTGTTTCATGAGTAGTTGGCAGTTTCAAACACCGTGCCCCCCCCCGCCTCTCTCTCTCTCTCTCTCACGTGTGTGCTCAAGGTCTATTGTGCTTAGAGCTTCTACTGTGCAAGCTTGGCTGCTTCAAGGACGATTGCAGTAACCACCCTCTTCCCTTCGAGGTATGTCTCTCCCATTGAACATGTACACTCTCTACTGTGTCATAATAATCAATATCTAATTCTCCTAAATGATTTTCTCATATTAAACTGATCATTTAATGTGGGGAGGTACCAGGGGAGAAAAAGCTAGAATATTGGTTAAGCTAGCAGACCGGCCACAGTAGGGATCCAAAGGAGGGAAAATAGGGATCAAAATGGGGGGCCATCTGCAAAAGAGCCATGTGCAACAATGGGCTAAAAAGACCCTAAGGTTCAGCCCATTAAGACTTCCAAAATGCTAAGGTTCCAAAATTCAAAGGTTGTGTCCAAAGGTCAACCCTAGGGAAAATTGGATGCTTAGTGTGTGTACAAAAGTCTTCTTCAAAGCCTACAAAGGAGGGGGCGAGCCCATTTAGTAGGGGATGAGAGAGAAAGCCACACACACACACACACACACACACAGGCTCCCTTTACACAAAGGGAATTAGGGACACATGTCAGCTCCCTAGGCCAGATGCCCACAAGGTGTGCCCAATTCCTATTGGAAGACCCTTGAAGTGGACCAATGAGAATTAAGCTAGAGTAAATCTAGTTTAATTAATTTAAAAACATTTAATAAAAGAAACCAATGAGAATTAAGTCTCCTAGAAGACTATTGGGCAGTCTCCCAAGGGGTCCAATGAGCATTCAGGAGCCCAATGGCTTGCCTGATTCCTATTGGCCAGGAGGCAAAGGGGTCCAATGAGAGTTTAGTTTAATTATTTAATTACCTAAAGCTCTCACAAAAGGGGAAAGGGGGACACATGTCAGAAGGCTATCACTTATGCTGCTTAACACCCATTGGCTTGACTTGGGGAGGTCCAATGAGGCAAAAGCCAGACCAATTTAGCAGGAAGGGCTCGCCCAAGAGAGAGAGGGGGCTGATTTTTGCTGGGCATTGACACACACACACACTCACACTTGACCATGTGTGAAGAAAGAATACTCTATCTCCTCCCAAGCTTTAATGGAGAGCTCATCACCTACTCCAAGCTTGTGAGATAGAAGCCTACATCAACACTCTCTTGGCATGTGGATGCAAATCCAACCAAGAGCCAAGCTTCAATGCATGCTCATCTTCTCTACCAAGCTAATTACTAAGCTAAGCTATGCTAATATGAGTGATTATGTGAGGAGATGTACATCTTTCTCGTAAGATACTCCTTCTTCCTCTCAATCTACTCTCATACCCTGCTAGCTCTCACCATCTTCGAAGGTGTGTGAGGTCTTGGGTCTGAGAACGGGGATAATTCAAGTTGTGTTTGATTAAGTGTTTTGCTTAGTGCATGAAGCTTCCATCTTCATTGCACTAGCTAGTCTTGAAGGAACACAAAGAATTGTATTGTACAATGTCTCTCTTGATGGGAGAAACCATAATACAAAGCCTTTTGGAGGGGGGACCGGCTCCATGCAAATCGGGTCCTCAACTGTTGTCAATAGCCTAATTTCTCTCTCTTTTGAAAGTATTGTCGATGCTATCTAACTAGGTGTTATGCTTTTTGTTGCTCTCTCCACCCAAGCACTCTTGTAATTCTCATTAGGAATCTATTCTAATGAAATGCCCACTATGTTCATGCTAATTTCCGCTACACATAAGTTATTAGGCCATTAAATGTTACATTGGTATCAGAGCTCAAGGTTTCTCTTTTCTTGCTCAAGAAGGGAGGTCCTCAAGCTAGCTAGAAATGGTTGGTATTATTAATTGCATGTGAGTAAGTAGAATAGGGATTTTTCAGCCTTGCAGTGCGCCTGCCTTTGTGCAGTTAACGGGGCATCACCGTCAAGAGCTATGGTCTTAATAGTGGAGTCGTACGGGGCTTGCCTACGGCTAACCACTATTGAGCTATTAGAAGCTTGACAGGAGCCGGTGCTGTTTTGGTGTCGAAAGACCCTCTCTTCTATTCCTTGCAATTAATGGTATTCGAGTCGCGGGTACAGTAGCTTGAGTGCTTTTTCTAAAGGGGTAAAGAGGAGTAGCAACTAGGGCTTGAAGTGCCAAAGTACACCTAAAAAGTTTACACCTAAAAGTTATTAGAATGGCTGACAATAGTAAAGAGAGTGAAATTAATGTTGATAACTTTGATTTTGCTCATGAGCAAGCTACTAATGATGCTTCAATGCTTGTTAACTATCTTGTTACTAGGCTTCAACAAGCCATGGGCAATCCATCTCTCCAAAGTGAAGTGCAACGGCAGCTTCGTGCTCATGGGATTCTCCAAGCTCATCACCATGACGAGAGAACACCTAGGAAGCCTCCTTGTGAGACTACCAAAAGAGGTCTCTCTCCGATTCGGGAAGAAGAACAGAATCCATATGAAGGGCTCAAGAATTTACTTCTTGACGATGCATCTCCTTCCCAAAGGAGAACTCAAGAGCCTCCACCGAAGGAATGAGAAAGAAGCGAGTCTCCCGCCACCTCAGCGGAGATGGCTCCACGAAGATGGCGGGCTAAACGCTCTCCATCACCACCAAAGCGGAGAAGACCATCGTATTCTTCTCCTCACCACAATTCGAAGAGGGATGATAAAAAGCAAGAGAAGAAAAAGGCGTGAAAGAGGACACCCTCTTCTCCATCTTCTTCATCCTCTTCCTCTTATGAAAGTGATGGTGAAGACGACAAAGATCATGACAAGAAAAAGGCGAGAAAGAGGTCACCCTCTTCTCCACCTTCTTCAAATTCTTAACCTTCTGAAGAAAGTGATGGTGCAACTTTTGAACCATCAAAAAGAAGAGGCCATAGGAAATCCTATGCCGCATGGAAGAGGTCGTCCAAGCTGAAGAAATTCAAAGAGGGAGGGAAGAGCATCTCTTTCCTTAACTATGATGGTACCTTTGGTGCCACGGACAAAGTCTTGGCCTTTATCCAGCAATTCGATGCGGCGTTTGGAGATGAGGGCTTCACGAAATCCTCTAAGCTACTCCACGTAGCTATGCACTTTCAAAAGTCCGCCAGACAATGGTGGTCTAGCCTACGATCCAACGGTGAAGCTCCACGAACATGGAAAGCTTTAAGAGCTTCCATTATGAAGCAGTTTTTGGCCACCGATGCCAAAGACAAAGTACTCATCGAGTGGCGAAGCTTAAAGCTCTCTCCCAATGAATCCATCCACAAATATGTAGACAAGTTTTGGGACCTACAACTCAAAGCCATTGTCTTCAAAAAGTTGGATTTTGGAGAGCAAAAGCAACAATTTTGTGCGGGCTTAACCGAAGAAATGGCGGAGTATGTCAACTCGCAAAGACCACGTACCATATCGGTGGTAATACACCACACTATGGTGGCCTCTCGAATCAATTTCCAAACGGGGGCAAAAAGAAATAATAAGCCCCCGGAAAACAAGGGTTCCAATGAGCCTAAGGGGAAGGACAATGTCCAAAAGTCTCCTAAGGGCAACTCCAACAAAGCTAAAGAGAAGGGAGTTTACAAAGGTAAGAATAAACTCTCTCCTGAAGAGCTTGAGCGTTATCGTAAGGATAACCGATGTTTCAAGTGCGACGAACAAGGACATGCGTACCGCGCTTGTCCCCAAAAGAACAACCGCCAAGATCCTCCTAGAGCTTCCTTGGTTGAAATCCAAGAGGAGGAAATTCACCAAACTCATCACAAAGGATCTCCTCTATGCCATGCTTGGGGAAAGGTAAGAGAACATGATGCTTTTATTCTCTTTGACCCTGGTTCTACTCACAATTTTATATCTATGGAGTTAGCCACCAAGCTAGGCATACAATCCTACGAGATGGGAGATGTCCTACCCGCAGACAGTGCCTTCAAGGGGCAAGAAGCTTCAGTCACTCCCTTAATTGGGAAATTGAGGCTTCATGTCCAAGGCTATGTGGACAAAGAGGACTTCTTTATCTCTCCTCTCAAGCATGAGGATGTAATCCTAGGGGCACCATGGTTTGATCGCCTGGCTGCCGATGTTAAATTTCCTGAAAGGAGAATCTCCTTTAAGTTCAGGGAAAAAGACATGTATATAAATGCTAAGGAAATGGGTAGCACCATCCCCATTGTACATACACCAGCTTTCAACAAGTCAATAAAGAGCTCTATTTCCGTGTACATGATTTTTGTTAAAGATTCTCAAAATGAACCTAATGCTTTAACAAAAGAAAATAAAAGCAACCAAAAGGAATTAGAGTTATCCAATTTTCTCAAGGGGTTTCAAGATGTTTTTATTGACGACATCCCTTGTGAGCTACCTCCTAAACGAGGTAATGATGACCATGCAATTGAACTTCTTCCAGGAAGTTCACCGCCTAATAAACCTCCTTATAGAGTTTCTCAAGCTCAACAAGAGGAGATTATGCGGCAAGTGCATGAGTTAGTTGAGAAGGGTATGGTTAGGCCAAACTCATCTCCATTTTGCTCACCTATGCTATTAGTGCAAAAGAAAGACGACACATATCGTATGTGTGTCGACTATAGAGCACTAAATAGGATCACTATCAAGAATAGGTTTCCCGTTCCACGGGTAGAAGACCTATTTGATAAGCTACAAGGATCGACCTACTTCAGTAGGATTGACCTAAAAAGTGGCTATCATCAAATAAGGATAGTTGATCAAGACATTGTAAAGACCGCATTTCGTACTACATTTGGTCTTTACGAATACATTGTTATGCCTTTTGGCTTGACCAATGCACCAGCCACATTCAACCTCTTGATGGAGAAGCTGTTCAGGCCTCATCGAACCTTCACTGGAGTGTTCTTTGATGATATTATCATCTACTCTAATTCATTGGAGGAACACAAGCAACACCTCCAGGTAATATTTCAAATTTTAAGAGAGAATAAACTTTACGTTAATCGAAAGAAAAGTGATTTTTTCTTACAAGAGATTCAGTATTTAGGTCACATTATCTCTCAAGATGGCATCCAAATGGATCCATCCAAGTTAGAGGTAATAAAAGGATGGCCTAAACCAGGGAATCTTCATGAACTAAGAAGCTTCATAGGTATGTGTGCATACTATAGACGCTTCATAGAAAAGTTCTCACAAATTGCGGGACCATTACATGACCTAACAAAGAAAAGCGTTAGGTATACATGGTCTACTAAGGAGAACAATGATTTTTAAAAGTTTAAAGAAAAGCTTATCTCTCAACCTGTGCTTACACTACCGGATCTCTCAAAACCATTTGAGGTCCAATGTGATGCCTGTGGTGATTGCCTTGGAGCTGTTTTGCTCCAAGAAGGGCACGCCATAGGCTATGAGAGTAGAAGGCTCGACCCTCTTGAGCAAGCTCTAGGCATATACGAAAAGGAACTCCTTGTAGTTCTACATGCCTTAGACTCATGGAAGCACTATTTATTGGGGACTCCTTTCATTCTGCGAACGGATCACCAAAGTCTTAAGTACTTCATGACGCAGACCAAGCTCTCCAACAAACAAATGAGGTGGACAAATTTCCTTTCGCAATTTCATTTTCATATTGCTCACATTGCTGGCAAGCATAATCAAGTAGCTGATGCACTCTCAAGACGGCCGAGAGTGAATGCGGTTTCCATAGCAACTCACAATGATCTATCTTCAATGATAGATGAGTATACTATTGATCCCGATTTTAGAGATGTGATTTCAGCCCTTGCATTAGGGAAGAAAGAAGAACCATTTACTTTACAAGATGGTTATCTTCTCTCATGCTCCACCTTATGTGAGGCATAGAGGGATTCAGTCTACCTTAAAGGGAATTGAAACATATTTCTATTGGCCTACCATGAAAGTGAACATACAAGAGTATGTTTCCAAATGTGTGGTATGCCAAAAGACAAAATTTGATAGAGGGAAGCAACTTGGATTGCTTCAACCCTTGCCAATCCCTAATTCACCATGGGAGAGCATATCCATGGATTTTATCTTTGGATTGCCTAAGTCTATCCATGGGAATACGGGAATATGGACGATAGTAGACAGGTTTAGTAAACAAGCTCATTTTATACCTGTCAAAAAGACTATCAAAGCCCATCAAATGGCAACCCTCTTTATTTCACAAATTTTCAAGTACCATGGCTTGCCCATGTCCATAGTGTCGGATAGAGATCCTAGAATGACCAATAATTTCTGGAAGGGTCTCTTTGAGAATTTAGCAACAAGGCTAAACTTCTCTTCGGCCTATCATCCACAAACGGATGGCCAAAGTGAAATAGCTAACCTAACAATTCTCGATCTACTAAAAGCCTATGTAATGTAAGTAGATCAAAGATCCCAATGGGAGAAGTACTTACCCTTAGTGGAGTATGCTTACAATAACACTGTACATACTTCCACGGGAAAAGCACCTTTCGAGGTAATTGAGGGAAGATCAAAAAGTCCCTTGCTACTTAAGGTACATGGGAACATCTTCGCTGCAGATGAGTATAGCCGAGACCTACAAGAATCTTTCCAAAAGATTAAGGATGCTATCTCTATCTCACAGCAAAGGCAAAAGGCTGCTGCTGACAAGCACAGAAGAGGCCAAGCCTTTAAAGAAAACGATTGGGTCTTGTTAAAGTTTCCCAAGGCTCGATTAAGGCACACGACGGGCAAGAATCCTACGGGACACCAAAAGTACTATGCTAAACTAGCAAAAAGGTACTATGGTCCCTTCTAGATTCTTAGGCCAATCAATGACATGGCCTATCAACTTAAGTTGCCCAATCATTGGCTCATACACAATGCTTTTCATGTGAGCCTATTAAAGCCTTACAAAGGAGAGCCACCTCAAGAACGAACTATTGAAGACCCACCGAAGATCGAGGACCAAGAGGAGGTGCCGTAGCTCGAGTCCATTCTCCGACATGAAGACAAGGTATTAAGAGGTGGTAAGACTATCCGACGATATCTTATTAAGTTTAAGAATTATCCTTTTGAAGATGCTAGATGGATGCAAGGCATACAATTAAAGGATAACCTAAACCTTGTCAATGCTTACAATGCTTCCCAAGAGTAAGCAAATGTACAAAATGTTAAAAATGAACAAAGTTTTTGTCTTATAAGACTCTCTTTTTCTTTATTTGTGCACAAAAATAAAGTAGTATGCGTGCTTAGATCAAGTTTGTGGAGACGACGTCTCCCAAACACCAAGTAGAGCTTGTCACTCTACTATGGAAGACTGATAGGACTGATGTGCAGACATGCTTGCGGCAGCCTTAGGCTCTCAAGCGCCAAATGGACTAGTGATCCATTATGGAATGATGTCGTAGGGTAACATAGGGATCCTCTACCCGCTAAGAAAAGGACTCATGAATATGCTTTATCTTCTCTACACCATAGTCGAGGACGACTATGATTTCAAGAGAGAGGTAATGTCATAATAATCAATATCTAATTCTCCTAAATGATTTTCTCATATTAAACTGATCATTTAATGTGGGGAGGTACCAGGGGAGAAAAAGCTAGAATATTGGTTAAGCTAGCAGACCGGCCACAATAGGGATCCAAAGGAGGGAAAATAGGGATCAAAATGGGGGGCCATTTGCAAAAGAGCCATGTGCAACAATGGGCTAAAAAGACCCTAAGGTTCAGCCCATTAAGACTTCCAAAATGCTAAGGTTCCAAAATTCAAAGGTTGTGTCCAAAGGTCAACCCTAGGGAAAATTGGATGCTTAGTGTGTGTACAAAAGTCTTCTTCAAAGCCTACAAAGGAGGGGGCGAGCCCATTTAGTAGGGGATGAGAGAGAAAGCCACACACACACACACACACACACACACACACAGGCTCCCTTTACACAAAGGGAATTAGGGACACATGTCAGCTCCCTAGGCCAGATGCCCACAAGGTGTGCCCAATTCCTATTGGAAGACCCTTGAAGTGGACCAATGAAAATTAAGCTAGAGTAAATCTAGTTTAATTAATTTAAAAACATTTAATAAAAGAAACCAATGAGAATTAAGTCTCCTAGAAGACTATTGGGCAGTCTCCCAAGGGGTCCAATGAGCATTCAGGAGCCCAATGGCTTGCCTGATTCCTATTGGCCAAGAGGCAAAGGGGTCCAATGAGAGTTTAGTTTAATTATTTAATTACCTAAATCTCTCACAAAAGGGGAAAGGGGGACACATGTTAGAAGGCTATCACTTATGCTGCTTAACACCCATTGGCTTGACTTCGGGAGGTCCAATGAGGCAAAAGCCAAACCAATTTAGCAGGAAGGGCTCGCCCAAGAGAGAGAGGGGGCTGATTTTTGCTGAGCATTGACACACACACACACTCACACTTGACCATGTGTGAAGAAAGAATACTCTATCTCCTCCCAAGCTTTAATGGAGAGCTCATCACCTACTCCAAGCTTGTGAGATAGAAGCCTACATCAACACTCTCTTGGCATGTGGATGCAAATCCAACCAAGAGCCAAGCTTCAATGCATGCTCATCTTCTCTACCAAGCTAATTACTAAGCTAAGCTATGCTAATATGAGTGATTATGTGAGGAGATGTACATCTTTCTCGTAAGATACTCCTTCTTCCTCTCAATCTACTCTCATACCCTGCTAGCTCTCACCATCTTCGAAGGTGTGTGAGGTCTTGGGTCTGAGAACGGGGATAATTCAAGTTGTGTTTGATTAAGTGTTTTGCTTAGTGCATGAAGCTTCCATCTTCATTGCACTAGCTAGTCTTGAAGGAACACAAAGAATTGTATTGTGCAATGTCTCTCTTGATGGGAGAAACCATAATACAAAGCCTTTTGGAGGGGGGACCGGCTCCATGCAAATCGGGTCCTCAACTGTTGTCAATAGCTTAATTTCTCTCTCTTTTGAAAGTATTGTCGATGCTATCTAACTAGGTGTTATGCTTTTTGTTTCTCTCTCCACCCAAGCACTCTTGTAATTCTCATTAGGAATCGATTCTAATGAAATGCCCACTATGTTCATGCTAATTTCCGCTACACATAAGTTATTAGGCCATTATATGTTACATACTGCTTGAGCACACGCGTCCCACCTGGGATCATTTGGCTACATTAAGCTGCATTTGGAGCTGCATGAGTGCCACACCTTGCTCATTTGCAACAAGAGGCGAGCAAAACCTAATGTTGTTGCTGGCTGCATGAGAGGACATAGACTCCCGATGTAATTTTCTAGTCCACAAGCTGCCTGTAACCTTGGGGCAAATCCCATAGCACATCACCTTGAATGCCCTGCTTACAAGAGCAGGCCCATGAAGTTCTTGTTTCTTTTTAGCAGGGATGATAAGCGAGGGCACACCATGTCTCATGAGTTCATTGGATGATGTGCAGGTATATCACTTGAGACTGGATCATGGCACCTTCCTCAAAGCATCCGATTCAAGCAAGCAGCAGTCTAGTTAGGAGAACCACCTCTGCATACGAAGTTTTGTCGTCTTGCTGAGGAATTTCATATGGAGCGTGGATTGCCATTGGAGGGAGTTGATCCATGTAGCTTGACAGGAAACAATGACATCTCTGAGGAGTACTGAGAAGCTGCCTTTATATGCCCAAAGCCTATTCCGGGTAGCCAGAAGAAAGTGAAGGCATACCATGCTCCGTTGGAGTTCTTACAAAAGCTTGTGTGGAGGCACTGGGATGTCTACCAGGAGGGTCCCTTCATGTATGAAGTAGGGACTCAATTTGCAAAGGCCTTTGCATTGGAAAACTGCAATGAATCTAGCAAACATCAAATTTCTTGGGCTATCTTTGCAGAGAGGGCAATGAGAGCCTCATAAGAAAGACACAACTCGCAAAACAAGATCAAGAGGTGGGAAGAGTAGATGAGTGGTAGAGGGAGAGGTTCCAAAACCACTGCTGCCTCTACCAGATCATCATTGAAAACAGAAGGTACGTCTGTACCATTGTCAAGCGTGCCTACAGGAAGATGCCAGGTACAATTGGCAGAGGAGGATAGCAGGGCAGTTGCAAAAATGAAGAATATTGCAGAGGGCAGATTGCAAGACTATAAGTCAAGACTTGAGGGTGCAAAGAAGCAGGTAGAGGATCAAGTCAGAGAATTGCATAGGGCTGAGGGTGCTCAAAGCTCAAACACTTTGGCCATAAAGTTGCAAACAGAGATTGATTGCGTGCAAGACCCTGTAGCTCAACAACACATGATTGATTTGATTGGATAGTTCTCGAGTACTACTAGAGAGAACATTGCTGAATTAGAAGCCAATGTGGCTAAAGCAAAGGTGCATACCCTCCTACATGTGCTTCACTTTGTTTTGGAGTATGTGGTTCACTTCCATGTGGTTATGTGGTTAGAGTGTTTTGGATTGTATGGTTATGTACTATATGAGCATATTCTATTTCTGCTATGTGCTATATAGCACAAAATATGTGCTATATGGTCACAACATAGCCATAATCCTCATGGAGTGGGTGGTTATATTCGATGTGCCATGTGCTATATGGTCACAGCATAGCCATCATCTTCATGGAGTGGGTGGTTATATGCTATGTGTGGTTATGTGCTATGTGCTTTATAGTTCAATCTAGGTGCAACATGTTCACAATAGTACCCTCATCTATTTGGAATGTGTGTGATTCTATGCTATGTGCTCTGTGTGGTTATGTGCTATATAGCATAACCTGTATGCTATATGCTCACAGTATAGCCCTGAAGTGTGTGTTAAGTATTGATATGTGCTACATAGCACAATCTGTTTATGTGCTATGTGCTAAATAGCACATTTTGTGTGTTATATGTTCTCAATATAGCCCTGGAGTGTGTGGTATAGTGAATTGTGCTATATAGCACAATCTCTATTTTTGCTATGTGCTACATAGCACAATATTTGTGCTATATGATATGTGATATGTCTCATATAGCCCACTGCATATCATATACCCAACAAGCTTGTGCTATATAGCATAGGCTATATCTGGTATTTTAAAAAGTCTCTCTGCTATGATCTACAGTGCATACTCTATGTAGCACTTATAGCACTTTATACTTGGACTGTGCTATGTGCTATATAGCATAGTTCATATCATATACCACATCAAGCTTGTGTTTATAGCATATAGAGTAAGTGCTTGTCTTATATGTGGTATCGCAAATAAGGGATAAGATTCACGCTGCATATTCTTTTCAACAATCTGCTTTTGTTGGGTTATTGAGACTTAAGTTAGATGTGTTGTCTTCTTTGTTTCACAGGCACTACTTGCAGAAGTAGAGACCAACATAGCACAGGAATCAGAGCACTTTAAATTTTGTGTTACCATGGAGAGGACTTCACATAACATGGGGGGCAGTTTGATAAAGCCTTTTCCTCCTGTGGATTTTAAGCAGAGCATAAGCGAGGTGGCACTTAATGGGTTCTACCATTGTGTAGGATGTGGATTCCTATTCGATGCCAAAAGCTTGGATGTATTCTCCCTGCCTTGCACCCATGTGTACCATATGCTATGCTTCATGCATGTATGTAGAGACTATGGCTATTGTGTGGAACTAGATTGCAACATGTCTGTTCCCCCTAGAGCTAAGCATATGGTTGGTCTGAAGGTGAAGAGTGAGATGAAAGAATCAAGTTGAGGTAGTCATTGTGTCAATTATTTACTAGTACTATTGCAGGCCCACTTTCCATTGGTAGTTTAAAATATTGCATTTAATGAAATCATTTGCAGGTACAGACATCGCAGCAGAGACTTGTAGACAAGAATCATTGAGGACAAAAACAGATTGAGTCTCTACGCAGGCCACTGGTAGGTACCAAAATCAGTATTTATGTGTGTATTTTGGGATACTCCAAGTGAGACTTTGTAGATAGCTTGCTTTGTAGAACAATCATCGCATGCTTGCTCCAACAAGACAATGCATTCCACAAGAAAGAATGGCCTGATTACCCCAGTGATGCAGCCAGGCCTTGAAGCGGAGTTTACCTAAGGGATGCAGCCAGCCCTTGAAGCGGAGTCTGCCGTAGAAGATGCAGTACGTGGAGTAGTTCTTGATGGCAAAGTCTTCTACAGTCAAATCATCTAGGCAACAACTAACTCCAAGAAGGGTGTTGCGTTCTCCGTTGAGTGCCAAAGCATCACCAAGTGTGGACACTAGAGATGAAGCATCAGATGAGGCAGTTGCAGATGTGGTGAAAGCAACACCCCCTCCAGTGGGGAAGAAGCCAACACCAAAGCGCAAGAAATCGACTCCCAAGACCTTAGGTGGAAGTCCCACAATGGATATACCTCTTGATTCATTTAGGAAGAGAAAGAAACCAAATGCAAAGCAATGAGTGTGTTTTTGTTGTAACTTCATGCAATTAGAAGATGTCTTTAGAAGGCATGTGCAATCCATTGCACCCCTATTGTATCCATGCTCATTGATGATTCAAGTGTTGGAATTTGTTGGTGACATGTCTTTTAATTCTTTGCATCGAGTAGTTGCAAACTATTTGATTTATTTTCTTTACATGTTTAGTAATATGTTTCTACTTTCTCTTGTCGTAGATAATCAAGAAGCTGAAAAAAGAGGAACTTTCATGAGACGCACTCGCTCTTCAGGATTTCTAGATGAGGCCTCTGTAGGTTCACTGGCTCAGTCTTATCCTGTGATGAATCCAAGAAGGGGTGCTACAGCTTCTAGGGGGGTTACATGCAAAAAAAAAGTGTCTTTTGATACAGTTGAGGGGTCTGTAGGTTCACTGGCTCAGTCTTATCCTATGAAGAATCCAAGAGGGGGTGCTACAGCTTCCAGGGGGGTTACCGGCAAAAAAAAAAGAGTCGTTTGATACAGTTGATCCCTGCACACCTACTAGTACTGCTGAATTTGTTCCAAATGTGCCTAATGCAGTTGATGTGCAGGTTGTGCATGATGATGTGCATACAGATGTTGACCGTGCTAAACTTGAAAAGGGTACATTACCCACCCCCACCACAGTTGAATCTGGCACAGATGCCATTGATGATGCTATGGTAGTTGATGCCTGCACAGATGCCATTGTTGATGCTACGCTAGTTGATGCCTGCACAAATGACATTGTGGATGCTATGGAAGTTGATGCTCGCACAGATTTTGTTGTTGATGACAATGTTAATGATGGTGGAACAGAAAGTATTGTTCATGCTGTCATAGATGCCCTTCTTGATGCAATTGTGGCTATGGATATAGATGCCACTGTTGAATCTGGCACAGATGCCATTGATGATGCTACCACAGTTGATGCCTATATAGATGCCATTGCTAATGCTACGGTAGTTGATGCCTGCATAAATGACATTGTGGATGCTATGGAAGTTGATGCTAGCACAGATACTGTTGCTGATGGCAATGTTAATGATGGTGGAACAGAAAGTATTATTCATGTTGTCATAGATGCCCTTCTTGATGCAGTTGTGGCTATGGGTACAGATGCCACTGTTGAATCTGGCACAGATGCCATTGATGATGCTACCATAGTTGATGCATGCACAAATGCCATTGCTGATGCTATGGTAGTTGATGCCTGCACAAATGACATTGCGGATGCTATGGAAGTTGATGCTAGCACAAATGCTACTGCTGCTAATGGCAATGTTAATGATGGTGGAACAGAAAGTATTGTTCATGCTGTCATAGATGCCCTTCTTCATGCAGTTGTGCCTATGGATACAGATGCCACTATTGAGGATACCAGAGGCATGGGTGAGGAGGTCCTCATTGAGAGAGAAGCTGGAACACGTGAGGCAGTGGGTGCAAGTGATGTCACAGCCCAAGCCGAGGTGGTTTGTCCAAGTGATGCAGCTGATGATATTGTTGATGCAGAGGAGGCAAAGGGTATAGATTCCGCTATTGAAGATATGGGAGGCTTGGGTGAGGAGGACCTCACTAAGAGAGTACTTGGAATAGGCTCAACAGTGGGTAACAGTGATGTCGCGACTTCTGTCGACACAGCTGAGGCAGGTGACAGAGAAGTTCAATCGGGAGAGGCAATGGGAGAAGTTGGCGTGGCTGCTACGGACATGAAAGAGGCAAACACACATAATACAATTGAGGCATGTATAGAGCAAAACAATGAGGCAGGGAAAGGCACAAAGGTGCCCACTGACAGAGCAGCTCAATCGGGAGAGGCAATGGGAGAACATTTCATGGCTGCTGTGGACACGAAAGAGGCAGTTGCACATGATACAACTGAGTCATGTAAAGATCCCACTGTTGGGAATACCAAAGGTAAAAGTCCAGAGGTCCCTATGGGTCGAGCAGCTGCTACAGATACAAATGAGGTAGGTACAAAGAATGCTGATAAAGAGGCCAAAAATGGACATGAATATGAGAGGCAAGAGAGGCGAGAGTGTCTTGTGGTAATGCCAGTACAGATTGTTGCACTGCCTCCTGCATCTTTTGAGGACAAGAAGAGAAGGGACAATTTATGCATCATACTGGATGTGAATGGGCTTCTCATAAGGAGGTATAAGGTCTCCTTCTACAAAGGAATAGCGAGAAGTAGTACTCCTGATTGGGCAAGATCAAGGTATCAGGTAGTCACTGGGACAAATGCTATAGGGAAGATGCAATTTGAATATGTGGTCAGGCCCAATGCATCAATCTTTTTGCATGCACTATTGCAAAGAGCGCAAGTTGCACTATGGAGCTGCATGACCCAGGACAATCTAGCACTTGCTTTGAGTGCATGCTTTCCTAGGCTGAACAAACAATTTTTCCTCGATATCATCGGTCAAGAGGGGTGTAGAGAGGCGAGCTTCAATCTAAATGAAGTTCCTGGGATCCCTCTATGTAGAGATAACGCAAAGCCCATATTTTTCAAGTGTTTGAAAGACTTTTGGAAGGACCATCCTAAGTTCAACTCTCATAATACACTGGTGGTGGATGACACACTCTACAAGTGTTTGCTCAACCCTCCCGAGACTTGGGTCTGTCCTACTTCAATTGAACCAACAGATATTTGTCAGTTCCCAATTTACCTGGTTAGCACATTATTCCCTTGGTTAGTCAAGTGGACAGTCTCACCCAGCCCTAATGCTTATACAAAGATGAAGCAGTTTGAAAATCCTTCGGACATAGTGTCTACTCGTGTCATCAGTCACTATAGAAGTCAACGAGAAGTATGTAGGGAAGGTTGATTGTGGTTATCGAATCATGTATACAGCATTTTGCGCACTGAACATTAGGAGAAATATGAACCTTGCATGGGCCTTGTAAGGAATCCTAATTTTTAGGGATTAAGGCTAATGTTGTGTAGGGTTAAGGGGACAAGGGCATTCAAGAAGCTAGTTTTGAGTAGACTTTTCTAGCCTTTTTTTAGACACATGTAGAATGTGGACCTAAGAGGTCACTTTCTCTCTCTAGCTTTTGAAAAGTGAAGGGAGTAAAAGGGTGTGGCCACATCAGCAAAAACGTGGGTCACTAAGAGCCAAAATTTGACTTTTTTTCAAAAAAGTTATTTTTACTTATTTTTGACTTAAAATTCCCTCCCAACATATATATACATCAAAAAATCATTTTTTGACATTTTTTTAAACCTACAAACACTAAAAGTCCACTTTTTCAAAAAAAAAATCCCTCCCAAAAAAAAAACCTTTGTTCTCTCCTCCTCCTTCCTCCTCTCTCCCTCTCCTCTCCCTCCCTACCCCCTTCTCTCCTCCTCCTCCCCTCTCTCTCCCTCTCCCCCCTCTGCCCCCTTCTCTCCTCCCATGTTCCTCTCCTCTCCCTCCCTACCCCCTTCTCTCCTCCTCCTCCCCTCTCTCTCCCTCTCCCCCTCTGCCCCCTTCTCTCCTCCCATGTTCCTCCCTCTCCCTCCCCCCTCTTTCTTTTCATTATTTGCTTCCTCACACAACAACTGTCATGGTGCTCACGGACATCACAAATCGTATCCCTCCACCACCATGTACTCCGCACAACAAAAGTGTACATATTGCTTGTCCGCGGTGTTTGCACCGAAGGCCGCACGTGAGGGTGAGCAGAGGTCATCCCAAGATCGTCATACTGTCGGTGAGACGAATGTGTATGGTTCTTCAATATCTTGGGAGGGGAGAAGTAGGCTTGTTAGGCTATTGCAATTGGTTGTGTATGCGTGCAGGTGCTTCTTTGCATTCGTGGATGCACGAATGTCAAGCTCTTCAGCTCAAAACAGTGGCATTACAAGAAACAGTGGGTGCAGGTTAGAGAGGTCAAGTGTCACCACTTTTCCTCTAAAACAGCCTTCTTTGTTACATCTTGCAGGTAGGTGCTTCAAATCCATCCTTATTAGAGGTGGGTAATCTCATCCTAATGCAAGAATGGCTCAAGGAACTAGCATAACATGAAGCTTTTACGGTGGCACAAAGCTCTCCTCAAGCAATGTGGCTCCCACTACACCAAAAATCACTATGCTAACATGGAGAGATCCCTAGTAGGACAATACAACAACTTTTCATCAGCAGCACATCCTTTCCTAACATGAGGGCACCCCCACCAGAGATATTTTTATATGATAGGTCACCCCATGAGCATACCATGTCATGGAATGGATGTAAGAACTATGACTGCACTACCCCTTGGAAGTTGTTCACGAATGTATGTTTATCAAAGTTAATGAGAAGAAGTTTGGACTTTTTTGTTTGTTGATGTGTAAGAGCACTCTTGGTCTACCATATTTTAGATTGTTTGATAAGTTAAATAAGATTTGTAGTCATTTAAAGTATCATTTTTTTTTTGTAAGATTGTACATGAGAAGACATGATAAAGTACAAGAGATCTTGACGGAATAAACCTCGATGAGATTCCCACCATGCACTTGTGACACCATACCTCTCCTTGAACCCTTTGACTTCTATCGTTGTGGGGAGTCCAATGGGGGGCTATTTTCAAATTTTTAGCATAACTTTTTTTTGAAGGAAATTTTGGTTATTCTAAAGTTTATACACAGTCTAGGAGTTCATTCTGATTGTTTTTCTTCAGTTTCAAATTTTGACCGAGTACACTCCTTGGAAGCCACTTTTGAAGGTGTTAGGGCGAGATTTTGGGAAAGTTTTGTATGTAGGAAATATAGTCTTTAACACAATAAAAAACAATGGTTCTTTGAGTATTTTCAGATTCCATGGTTTTAATGCTCGTTGGAGCCCGTAGATTAAGAAAAAAGTAAAAAATGTATGTTTTACATCATTTTTAAATAAATTGTCAACTTGCACATTGATTTTTGGAGAATGCGAGCAAGATATGATTTTTTCTCATCACATGATGGTCGAAGAACGCGATGAGATGAACAAATTCATGTGAGACAAGCCCAGACAGATTTGGAGCCGATTGAAATCTAGAAGCTGTTGAAAACAACTGAAAAGTTCAACACTTAAAAAATTAAAAAAAATAAAATAAATAAAAAACCTAACACTTGAATCATGGCCATGCATCAAAAATATGCTCACACGGTGAAGGAGGTGCTTCAAAGCTATGGAAATCAGTATAAAATGCAAGCAATAGCGTTGGAGGCTATTCAAGAAGTTGTAGAGGCTCACATCATTTCAGATGACTTTGCAATGACAAAATGATTAAGAGTTGTGTCTACTGTCTCCATAGTGATTTGGCTTTTCGGTTTATCCATGTGTTTTAAGTTAAGTGGTTTTGGCCATGAAGAGTTAAATTTAAATCAAATATTAACATTTTTGCCATCCTAAGGGGCAAACAAAGCTAGAAAATGCAAAAAAAGGGTGGCACAAGGGCGCGCAAATGGCCCATCCAGCAGTTTTGGATGGCTCATCTGCGCGCCCTTGTGGCCACCCTTTTTTTTGCATTTTCTAGCTTTGTTTGCCCCTTAGGATAGTAAAAATGTTAATAGCTGATGAAACCAGATGTTTATGTAGCATGAGACTAGATTTTTATATTGTCCAATGTGATTTGGCCTTTTGGTGCAGGGAGCTAGTAAGTTGAGTTGAAGGAAGGCATAATGTGCTTGAAAAGTTAAATTTTACATTCATCTCACCTTTTCCAAGGTCCTGGAGTGCAACAATAGCCTAATTATGCAAAAAAAAGGGTGGCCACAAGGGCGCGCAGATGGCCCATCCAACAGTTTTGGATGGCTCACCTGCGCGCCCTTGTGGCCACCCTTTTTTTGCATTATATGGCCTTGTCTGCCCCTTATAATAGCAAGAATGTTAATATTTGATGAAACTAGATGTTTATGCAGCATGAGACTAGATTTTTAAACTGTCCAATGTGATTTTCCCTTTTGGTGCAGGGAACTAGTAAGTTGAGTTGAAGGAAGGCATAATGTGCTTGAAAAGTTCAATTTTAGGTTCATCTCATCTTTTCCAGGGTTCTAGAGTGCAGCAATAGCCTAATTATGCAAAAAAAGGGTGGTCACAAGGGCCCACATATGGCCCATCCAGCAGTTTTGGATGGCTCACTACGCGTGCTTGTGGCCACCCCTTTTTTTGCATTATATGGCCTTGTCTGCGCCTCAGGATACCAATTTTTTTTTTTAGATTAAGTGAAAGAAAATCTTTATGCAACATGACAGTACAAATTCCACTTCTTTTCACTCAGATGTAATTAGAGCTCCCCCCCCTTTCTTTGTGTTCAAAGGTCCGGAGCATTCACTATGTAAAATTTTCCTATATCACGTGTGTTCACTAGAATGGATTAAAAGTACCCCTTATAGGCCTTATCTACACATGTTTCTGCAACTTTACAAGAATATAAAATCCCTTCTATTGAACACATGTGCTATGTTACATATACTTTAGTGAACTCCCCATGTCAACGGCCTCACAAATCCTGTGCACTAAACATTAAACACTAGAAATCGACGAAACAAGGAGCCAATTTTTACTTCCTTGTGTCCACCTAGTGTTCTTGTGAAACATTGCTAATGATATATATTCAACATCCCCAAATGAGGACATCTTGACAAAGTTTATGATCCACTTTAATAAGAATAACCATTAATGATTAAACTGAAATCAAAATATTGCTTGAATTTCTTCAAGGTGGAGTGATTAAGACTTGCGACTTGAATCATCGTACAGGCAAATCAAAATATCCATAAAAGTAAACAATATTTCTCAGATCTGTATGAAACTTTAGTAATCTAAATTAAATACTCTCACTCAATGCGACACCATTTAACAAAAAAACATATTTATATTGCATTTATAGAGGAATCCAGCCTCATGAAAAATAATTACAAATGGAGACAATGTTGTTGCTGTTAGGCTTATCTTACAAGTATTTGTCTTCCTTATCTAGAGATTCATATACACTTGAGTATTTGTGTGTCTATGACACTAGGGAAGATAGTAGTACTATATGGATGGCTTCAATGAGAGCTCCTAGAGAGTCCCTATTGGTTCAAGATTCTAAAAAACACCTACTATTCTTATCAAAATCTTTTAACATGGTAGTGAAAGGTTCCTCAAGGAACAAAAATAGAGTGATTTCTATCTCTGTACGTGGTTGCTTGCTCATGTCCTCTTAAAACAAGTTGAATCTGTAAGTAAACAAAAGATTATGTGAGCACAAAGTTATAAAGTACAAAATGATATCATTCCAATTATCTAATGACAATTATACGAAGAATAAATTACAAGAAAAATCTTTGACGACTCTCCATAGATAACACAACTTACTTACATTGTGAGACCCAAATCACATGCTACACAACTATAGATGGCGCACCAAAGTCATCAACAAAATAGCACCACCCAGTGTTATGAGGTGTGAAGCCTAAACACTGAAATCCATAAAGAGGTTAATTCTCTCCAGCATGATAAACTTAAAGATGGAGATGATGTTAAGCTCTGAATGTAAGCTACAAGGGTAGTTTTCTTACCATTCTATCTTTATGTTGGAGACGAACCCTTGCAATGCCCACACGATATTCACACCTCCTATTGTTGTGGTATGCAACTCATGTGAGCTCATACTTTTGCCACCTTCGGGAGTAGAGGTTTCCATGTAGTGTGAGTGAATGAAAGTAGAAGGAGTAGAATCTTGTTTCATGTTGTAATGGAGATGAGAGAAGGGAGAGGAGCTAACTTGGTGTGAAACTATGTGGTGGGTAAGGGGAAGAGATGGAGGAGGAGCTTGCTTGGTGCTACAATGGAGGTGGGAGAAAGCTAGCAGAGAGATAATGATGGACTATAGGGGGTGCATGTGGTTGTTGCAGCAATGGAGAGCTTGGAAAAAGGTTTGTAGAGAGAGAAAAACACTTTTTAGCTATAGAATAGGTTTGGAAAGACTTTGGAGGGTGAAAATGATGTTTTGATGTGTTTTTTTAAAAAAATCAATTTTTTGGATTTTCTAGTGCACGTTTTTTACTTTTGAAGGTCAAAAATACTTTTTTGACCATGAAATAGGTTTGGGGACCTTTTAAGGAGGGAAAACTTGAAATTTGAAATTTTTTGAAAATTTAAAATTTTTAGTGTATTTTTAAATCCGGGCCAAAAAGTGGGGGAAAAGAGGTCAAAGTGGTCCCCCCGCCTCTTTCCCCTAGCCACCTCCCTTACCTTCTCACTAGGTAAGAGACAATTAAGAGGTGTAAGGCTACCTTGTCCCCCTACTTTTTTGAGGGTATAGAGTGTGTCCACCACCCTCTTCCTATTGGCTGACCTCTAATTAACCTTAATCCCAAAGGGCCCCTAGAGGGTTCATATTTTTCCTAATGATGTACTTGCGATTACTATACAAAAATCTGACCTGTTCAAAGTTCTCTAAACTTAATGATTGAATGATGTAATTTTATTTTGGTGATATGATGTTGTCATACTCTGATAGATTCCTGCTACATGGCACACATAATAGCATAGATAGGACCATCGGGCTATTATTACACATAGTTATGCTATATAGCACTCATACTACAAGAAATGCTATGACATAATAGCATAGATAGGGAGATTGGCCTCTTATTACACACACTTACGCTATATGGCACACATAGGGCTCTCAATATGTGATATAGCTCTTTCACATACCACACATCATATCATAGACAGGAACATTGTGCTATGTGATACACACACTTTTACTGTATAGCACACATGTTGCTATCTTACTACAATAGAGTCCTTTTATAGCATAGACAGGAACATTGGGCTATTATTACACACACTTGTGCAATATAGCACACATAATAGCCTAGGTAGAGACAATGGACTATCTTGACACATTACTTGGCTACATATCACATATAGTAGCATGTACACAACTCCATAACACCCAATGGGTAGATATTCATAAGAGGGAGATGTTTAACTTGAGAGTTATTCATTGTAATAATGAGACATGTTTACCTGAGATTCATCAAGAAAGTGAATAGGATGCTCTTGATAATGTTTTCTTCCCAATTGTTTCCGAAAAATATCTTGGCTAACTTATTTCAAGGTGCAACATGTTCACAATAGTAACCTCATTATCTGAAATGTGTGTGATTCTATGCTATGTGCTTTGTGTGGTTGTGTGCTATGTGATACATAGCACAATGGACATGTGTAAGGAGGTACTGAATGGTGAAGGCTATATAGAACATAATATAAACCTGTTAAAAAGAAATCATGCTGCTTCATAGGGCATGGCATTGTAAATGGTTTCATGTAGTTCCAGAGATAAATAATATTTCCTTGAGGTAGCATCTACCAAAGGCATGTCAAACTTGATTGCCCGAATAAGGTGAGAGTACAGGTTAGTAACTCCCCTATCATCAAGTAGAGTGTAGTGATTTGGGTCCCCCTCTTGCTGTTGATAATAACACCCTGTGACAACATAAGTGTTTTTATCACATTTGTTTTTCCACTTATCTCTTAAGATGCAATCTGTCATCCATTTTCTCTTTGTACATCTCAAAAGAAAGAACTCTACACCTTATGCATTGCCAGCGTCTGCATTGACTGCAAAGTTATCACCTTCAATGAGATACTCACTCAGCATATCCTGGGATCCCACAAACATTGCAGCTTCATCTTCTGGTACCTCAGTCTCTTCTGCTACCTCAGAGAGTGGTTTGAATGCCTTATGTGTCCACTTACCTGCATATGTTTTGCTGGAACAAGTCCTCCAATGGCCCTTCATGCAAGCATCACAAAAACAAGAAAGCCGCCTGGTCCTTAATTGAGTAGGATCATGACGAGAAAACCCTGAAATGTAATGGAGTGACCGAGATCCTGGTACTCTCTCACAACCCCATAGATAAGACCTGTCCACTTCTGTCTCTTTTACTAGCCAAAATTTCCTGTTTATAGTAGGACTTGCTTTAGTGGATTGTGCATAAGAGCTACATGCAGCATTGGACATTGTTCTCGTAAAAAATGCAACCACGTCTGCAGCTTGCCTAAGAAAAACTCCATTACTCTTGAGTTGTTCATGTGTAAGGGCTCACTTTATCACAACGCTAGCGCCATCATGCTCCGCCTTGCCATGGCCAGAGCCAAAAAAATTCCATGTCATCTCTGTACCTGTTAGTTGGTAATATCTAGCAACAAAGTAAAATGGCCTTGCAGCCTTGAATTGCGAGGCTGCACCATCTGACCACACCCAGTGCTTCTTGAAATTCAGCCCCTGGTCTTTAAGCGAGTCATCACAAAGAAGAAAACAATGCTGGAAAAATAGCGTATCATGTTGCCTATCATCGGAGATGAAGAAATGTATATGCTTGATAATACTGTCATCTTCGTTGTCACGCATGTACGTTATGTGAACAAGGATGGTGCATTGATCTGTATGCCAATGCATAGATTGTACTTCATTTTGCTCTTTGAACGAGTAATTTTCAGCAAAGTCTACTACAGATATGATGGTATCTGAAGGAAACACCTTCAAACATTCTATCTGTAAGTGAAATTGTGCTCGATGAAGATTCTGATGTCGTCTTTTATCCTCCCTGTCATCTCACTTAAAGACACCTGTTTGAGTGACAACATCTTTCTCTTACTTAGACCATGCTTAGTTTGAACTTTAATGTCCTCGAAGACTTGCAGTGGAACTGTCTTTGTCATCTCTGCAAGTTCTCGTGGACAAAGGCTGAGCTTTTCCACACCATAGTTTTTGCATTGGCCCATCAAGCAGGTGTGTTTATGGAACATATCCCCCTCAGCCTTTGTACATACGCATGATTCCCACAACTTTGTGATCCCTGAAAACGAGTGCTCAACAGCAAGACATTCTGCATTCACCCCATCTGATTTGCAAACATTGCATTTACATTACATGTACATGACCTCCCACGAAAACCAAAAGTAGATGAGCGTATAACATTAAACGTATCTTTGAGATACATCAGTTTGATATGATAAACACAACAGCAAGTATTTCGATCTTTCAACTTTCGCACGAAAGTTCTTCTACATAACACACAAAAGAGCATAGACAGGCATATTGTGCTATTATTACACATATCACACTCTGCATAGCACACATAATAGCATAGACATGGATACCATGCTACTATTACACTAACATCTACTATGTAGCACACATAGTGCTCTCATAATATAATATAATCTGATAGCACACATAATACCATAGATTGGTATATTGTGCTATTATACACACATGTCTGCTATATAGCAGACATGATGTTGTCATACTCTGATAGAGTCGTGCTACATGGCACACATAATAGCATAAACAGGACCATCGGGCTATTATTACACATAGTTATTCTATATAGCACTCATACTGCAAGAAATACTATGACATAATAGCATGGATAGGGACATTGGCCTCTTATTACACACACTTACGCTATATGGCACACATAGGGCTCTCAATATGTGATATAGCTCTTTCACATACCACACATCATATCATAGACAGGAACATTGTGCTATGTGATACACACACTTTTATTGTATAGCACACATGTTGCTATCTTACTACAATAGAGTCCTTTTACATGGCACACTTATAGCATAGACAGGGACATTGGGCTACACGTGTGCAATATAGCACACATAATAGCGTAGGTAGAGACAATGGACTATCTTGACACATTACTTGGCTACATATCACATATAGTAGGATGTACACAACTCCATAACACCGAATGGGTAGCTATTCATAAGAGTGAGATGTTTCACTTGAGAGTTTTTCATTGTAAGCATGAGACATGTTTACCTGAGATTCATCAAGTAAGTATATGGGATGCTCTTGATAATGTTTTCTGCCTAATCATTTCCAACAAATATCTTTCTTGTTTGGAGACACCCTACTGTGCTCTATCCAAAATGTAATAATTGTCTGCTTCAATTCCTTCGATAAGGACCCAACATTTCCAAACTTCCTTTTGCATAAGTCGAACCTCAGCGTACTTGACATAGGATCGCTGTCAAGTCTACCCAAAGCTGAATATAAATTCCTTGGATGAACATTTAATATCTTTGCCACTTTATGTAGAGTAACACCTCTACCTTGGCTCCCATTATCATGCAGTAATCCATTCACCAGCATGCCGAATGTGCTTCGTTTTAAAAACATCTCGTCAGCAGCTGATTTTGGAATCTTTAATTCCTGTAAGGAGACCTTGAGTACAGAAATAAGTCCATTTGCAGGAAGATACAAATCTTCACAGAATGGCAAGATTCTGTCATCATTGAAAACACCTTGAAGAATTGCATTCTTATCTTCTTTCCCGTAACTATGCAACTGTCTCACAATGTGCTGAACAATATTCTGAATAGTATGTTGCTTCTTGTCTTCCTTTGTGTGTACATCGACGTCCTCCCTATGACAATCTTCCGCTCCAATGTTGGTGCTTGGCTATACTTGCTTTCTTGCACGACATTTCTTTCTGTACTCACGTTTAGCATGTGCTTCATACTTCCTCACTACAATAATTTCATCCTCATTTAGACAAGCCTTTCTTTTGAAGTGCACCTGCGTATGAACTATATCTATTCCATGTGCCTCATCATAAAATTCGTCGTCCACCATCCTGGAACTGTTTGCAGTAGTTTGAAATGAATGAAGTCGTACAAAACTTCCTGATTGTAATAGTGAACTAAAATCCATTTGTGCTGCATTGTTGAGTTCAAGAAGCTCCATTGTTGTTTCTGAGGAGGTATGAGATGGAGCCAAAGTGAGAGTAAGGGAGTCTCCATCATCCATATTCTGAACAGGAGAGTAGGAGAGAGAGAGAGATGGAGATGGGCATTGGATGCCATCTAGAGAGAGAGAGAGAGGGAGAGAGAGGGAGAGGTCCACGCGTGCTAACCGCTCCATGTCTTTCAATCCGAGTAGTGGAGTCGTGAAGTCAGTTATCTTACCAATATTCTTTTAAAAATTATTGACTTAAAAGCCCAGCTATGGTGCCATCCATAGCATCATACTTGGTGTCCATGGACACCAAGTATTTAGACATCATTCTATGCTTTCACTATATAGTCCTAACAAAAATAGTCTCAGAGTCAAGAACAGATTGGTGTCTAAATATAGTGTCAGTATTTAGACACCATTCCATGGACACCATTCTATATAGTCCTAACAAAAATAGTCTCAGAGTCAAGAACAGATTGGGATCAAAAGTTACATTTGACACTATGGGCTTATAGAATTGCTTATAAAACCTCGATTGGAACAACATCGTACAACATGGTATTTAGTCTTAATACTATCTTGCCTATGGAATTCCTAATTCCAACACTAAGAATAGCCAAACAACTTGAGTGAACAAGCCATGAAATGTCTTCACGAATAGATGCTTTCATCTGCATGAAAAACTGAAGGCAAAAAGAGTTTTTTGATAAGCATGTACGCTCAAAAGAATTCAAAAGAAGCAATTATGTTTTGATTTACACTTTAAAACATGCTAAGAAGCTAAAGAATCGAGGAATGGGACCATTTGTGATCAAAGACTTATCACCAAGTGGCATTTAGACGATGAAAAAATGCCCAACTAGATTAGTGGATGTCGGCTTAAAAAAGTTCATCTACCACTAATCTAGGATATGCTTCTAATTATCCACAAGCAAAAGAAACCGACCAAGGAAAAACAACAGATTTCTGCCAAAGCACAAGCAGAGGCCAAGGAAAGAATAGAAAAGCGGAAGCCTACAACATGCGACTCCCCTGAAAATTAATGCCATTAAAGTAATAGATTTTGAAACTGAGAACATATATGATCCCGCAATTGCTGTCAAACTAGGATGCAATCAATTGGAAGCAACGACAATGCTTGATTCAGGTTCTTGAGGTAACCTAATCTCCTACAGCCTTTACAAGCATCTCCACCTCGACAATCAATTATAGTCTATATAACAAGACCTTCATAGTTATTTAGAGCACTCAATCAAGGTAATGGGTTGGACAGTACTCTTGGTACAGGCTAACCAGTATGTTTATCTGCATAAGTTTTATCTGGTAGAAGATAAGCCCACACAACATGCTTTATTACTCGGGAAATTGTGGCAGAGAATGTAATGGAAATGGCCTATTAACTTGGAGACTAGCGGAAATTAGAGAAGTACTTTTATGAAACTACTTTGTGAGCATAGCAGGTGGACTTAATTGATAGTAGCAACATAAACATAGCATTTAGTTAACTTGGCATGAACAATACTTCTGCAAGAGAGAGAGTTTAGAGAAAATGACAACGCTTGAGGACTCGCTTTATGTGGAGCCAGTCCCCCCTCCAATAGGCATTTGTATTATAGTTTATCCCATCAAGAGAGACTTGTTACAATACAATCTTTGTGTTGCTTGTGACCTAGGTGATGCAATGAAGATGGAAAGCTTCATGCATCACGAGCATAACATAAACTTTGTGGAAATCATTCACTATCCCAAGCCTCAATCCCAAGACCTCAAACACCTTCGAAGGTGGAGAGAGCTAGCAGGGAATGAGGGTAGGGAAGAGGAAGAAGAAAAATTTCATAGGAGAAAGAATTAGTTCGTCACTTGTCATCACTTTTCTTGCTAGCATAGTAATAAATATGGAGAAGATGGAAAGCTTAAGCATTGAAGCATGGCTCGTGGTTGGAATTGCATTCCATATCCAAGAGTGTTGGTGTAGGCTCTCAACCTCTCTACTTGCTTGGAGAAGGAGAGGGAGCTCTTGTACTTTGCACAATACACAATGAGATTGTGTGTGTGTGTGTGTGTGTGTGACACACACACACACACACACACACACACACACACACACAGAGAGAGAGAGAGAGAGAGAGAGAGAGAGAGAGAGAGAGAGAGAGAGAGAGAGAGAGAGAGAGAGAGAGAGAGAAAGTATACTCCCCAAGCATGACCCTAGCTTCCTTGGTTGATCCCCCCTTGTAGCTCATGCTTGAAGCTCATTGGACCCCTCCAAGCCTAGCCAATCAAAAGCAGGAGGCATTACAAGCAACAAGGGTAGTCTTGGGACAAGTGCCCCCCTTTCCCATTTGAGAGAGAGGACTTGATAAATGCAAAAACAATTAATTAAATCTTCTAAATTATCATTGGACCCCTTGGGTGGCCAACCAATAGGCTTTAGGCACACCATGAGCGAAACATGAGGAGGAACTTGATAATCCCTTTTGCTTTCTTTGTACCAAGCTTTCCTTGTGTGAGGGTGTGTGTGATCTCTCTCATCCCCCTTCTTGTAGGGCTCTCCCCCTCCTTGTAGGGATCATTGTTGACTTTTTCACACCTTATCCCCAAGCACCTTAGTCAACAAGCATGACAAAGCACCTCAAGCCTGGGTAGTGTTCCCACAAGCACCTGAGGCTCCCTAGTTGGCAAGCACGACAAGCACCTCAAGCATCTTAGCCATCAACAAGCACGACAAGCACCTCAAGCACCTTAGTCATCAAGCTCAGCCGTAGCTTAACTAAGGTCAAAGGAATTTTCAACACTAACCTTTGGAGGTCTTTAATGAAGCTAACCCTAAGGTATTTAAGCTCCATTAGCTATCCTTGCTCTTTGACAAACCATCTCTCATTTGGCCCCTTTACCATTGGCCCCATGTTGAGATAGATCTGAAAGCATGTCTATATTCTAACCCTTATTCCGGTTTATTCTTCCACATTAATGGATCAGTTTAATATGAGAAAATCATTTGGGTTGGTTAGATATTAGTTTTTATGACATTACCTCTCTCTTGAAATCATAGTCGTCCTCGACTATGAGGTAGAAGAGATAAAGCCTTAGTCATTAGTCAATCTTGCTTAGCGGGTAGAGGATCCTGTTTTACCCTATGACATCTTTCCAAGATGGATGACTAATCCATTTGGTGCTTGGGAGACATAATTGCCGCACGCATGTCTCCATTTCATTCTCCCAAGTAGAGTGACAAATGCTACTTGGTGTTTGAGAGACGTCGTCATCACAAACATGATTCTAAGCATGCATAATATTTAAATTTATGCACAATAAAAAAAAGAACTAGTCTTATAAGACAAAAACATTGGTCATTTAAAAGAAATTTGTACATTTTCTTACTCTAATGTGGCATTGTAAGCATTAACAAGGTTCATACTATCCTTAAGCTGTATTCCTTGCATCCATCTAGCATCTTCAAAAGGATAATTTTTGAACTTAATAAGATACCGTCTAATAATCTTACCATGTCATAGTACCTTGTCTTCATGCAGAAGGATAGATTCATGTTGTAGCACCTCTTCTTGACCTTCAACTTTGGGAGGGTCCTCAATAATTAATTCACTTGGTGGCTCTCCTTTGTAGGGATTAAGTAGGCTCACATGAAAGGCATTGTGTATGAGCCAATGGTTGGGAAACTTGAGTTGATAAGCCATCTCATTGATGGGCTTCAAAATTTGGAAAGGACCATAGTATATTTTTGCTAACTTAGCATAATACTTTTGATGGCCTGTAGGATTTTTGCTCGTCGTTTGCCTCAATCAAGACTTGGGAAATTTAAGTAAGACCCAATCATTTTCTTTGAACATTAAGGCCCTTCTGTGCTTGTTAGAATTGTCTCTATGCCCCGCATAGGGAGAAGCATGGGATTCATACATGACTTTCTCACGAATGGAGTGGGTAACACATAGCCTATTGCTGTGGACAAGATAACCATCCTGCAAGGTGAATGGTTCCTCTTTCTTCCCCAAAGCAAGGGTTGACATTATGTCTCTATAGTCAGGGTCAGTAGCATGCTCATCTATCATAGAAGATAGATCATTGTGAGCAGCTATAGACACCACATTAACTTTTGGTCGTTGTGGAAGTGCATCACTTGGAAATTAAATTGTGAAAGAAAATTTTCCCACCTCATTTGTTTGCCAGAAAGCTTGGTTTGCGTCATGAAGTACTTGAGACTTTGGTGGTCTATTTGTTGAATAAATGGAGTCCCCAATAAGTAGTGCTTCAATGTGTCTAGGGCATGTAGAACAACTAAAAGCTCTTTCTCATAAATGCCCAAGACTCGTTCATCTGTATTGAGCCTTCGCCTCTCAAATGGTATGGCATGCCCTTCTTGAAGTAACACTGCTCCAAGGCAATCACCACAAGCATCAGATTGGACTTCAAATGGCTTTGAGAGATCCGGAAGCATGAGGACTAGTTGGGAGGTAAGCTTCTCCTTGAGATTGTCAAAAGAATGTTTCTCCTTAGCAATCCATAAATACTTAACATTCTTCTTTGTTAAGTCATGTAATGAGAGAATTTTTTTATGAAGCATCTATAGTATGCACACATACCAATAAAGCTTCTTAGCTTATGTAGATTCCTTGGATTAGGCCATGATTTTATTACCTCTAACTTTGATGGATCCATACAAATACCATCTTGAAAGATAATATGACCTAAGTATTGAATCTCTTGAAGGAAAAATTTGCTTTTCTTTTGGTTGAGAAAAAGCTTGTTCTCCGTCAATTTTTGAAAAATCACTTGAAGATGTTGCTTATGTTCCTCCAAAGACTTGGAGTAGATGATGATATCATCAAAGAACCAAGTGAATTTGCGGTAGGTATAAAGATTTTCTCCATCAGAGAATTAAATGTGGCTAGTGCATTAGTCAAGCCAAAAGGCATGACTAGATATTCATAAAGACCAAACGTTGTGCGAAACACGGTTTTTAGGATATCTTCATCCAACTATCCTTCTTTGATGATAGCCACTTTTAAGGTCAATCCTACTGAAGTAGGTAGAGCCTTGTAGATTATTAGACAGATCTTCCACCCGAGGCACTGGAAATTTGTTTTTTATAGTGATATGGTTTAGTGCTTGATAGTCCACACACATACGGTATGTACCATCTTTTTTTTGCACTAAAAGGACTGGAGAGCAAAAGGTAGAGGAGCTAGGCCTCAGCATCCCTTTGTCAACCAATTCTTGTACTTGCATCATGATCTCCTCCTATTGAGCTTGAGAAACTTGATAGGGAGGCTTGCTAGGCAATGAGCTTCCTGGAAGGAGCTCAATGCGATGGTCATCATCCCCTCCCTTTGGAGGTAAGTCCATAGGGATATCATCGATGAACACATCTTGGAATCCTTTTAGAAAATTAGACAAGTCTAAATCTTCTTGATTCCTACCATTTACATTTGATGAACCATTCGGGTCTTTTAGGGACTCTTTGACAAAAATCATGTACGCAAAAACTGAGCTCTTCAATTATTTATCAAAAGGAGGAGGATCTATAAGTGGTATAATGCGACCACACTCACTAGCATCTATATACATGTTCTTTCCCCTATAGGTGAAGCAGATTCTCCTTTAGGGAAATTCATGTTGGTAGCCATGCAATCAAATCATGGTGCCCCTAGGATAGCATCCTCATGTTGGAGAGGAGATATGAAAAAGTCTTCTTTGTCGACATAGCTTTGAACATGAAGCCTCAAACTTCCCACTCAAGGGAGTAATGAAGGCTTGTTGTCCCTTGAAAGCTGTGTCAGTCGTTACAATATCTCCCATCTCAAAATCTTGAATGCCTAGCTTGGTGGCCAACTCCGTTGTTGATATGAAGTTGTGAATAGAGCTAAGGTCAAACAGGATGAAGGAATCATGCTCCCTTACCTTTCCCCGAGCATAGGAGAGAGACGATCTTTTGCAATGAGCATCCTCTTTTGGAGCTTCGATGGTGGAAGTCCTAGGAATCTCATTGCGAGCATTTTTCTTGGGGCAAGAATGATAGCCATGTCCTTGCTCCCCACACTTAAAACACTTATGGTCCTTGCAAAAAGCTTCAAGCTCTTTAGGAGAGAGTTTGTTTTGCCTTTGTAAACTCCCATCTCCTTGGAGTGATTGTTGTTGTTGTTGTTGTTACTGGAAGTGCCTTGGGAAGATTTTTGGGCATTGGTTTTCCCCTTTGCATCATTTTTGTCATTGTTTTCCATGGGCTTGACATTCTGTCTAGCCCCTTGTTGGAAAATTGATGTGTGAAGCAACCATGGTGTGATGGATTACTTGGATGATAGAACTAGGCCGTTGAGAGTTGATGTATTCGGCCATCTCTTCAAGTAATCCCGCACAAAATTGCTGCTTTTGCTCGATAAAGTCTATCTTTTGGAAGATAGTAGCCTTGAGATGTACCATCTTTTTTTTGCACAAAAAGGACTGGAGAGCAAAAGGTAGAGGAGCTAGGCCTCAGCATCCCTTTGTCAACCAATTCTTGTACTTGCATCATGATCTCCTCCTATTGAGCTTGAGAAACTTGATAGGGAGGCTTGCTAGGCAATGAGCTTCCTGGAAGGAGCTCAATGCGATGGTCATCATCCCCTCCCTTTGGAGGTAAGTCCATAGGGATATCATCGATGAACACATCTTGGAATCCTTTTAGAAAATTAGACAAGTCTAAATCTTCTTGATTCCTACCATTTACATTTGATGAAACATTCGGGTCTTTTAGGGACTCTTTGAGAAAAATCATGTACGCAAAAACTGAGCTCTTCAATTATTTATCAAAAGGAGGAGGATCTATAAGTGGTATAATGCGACCACACTCACTAGCATCTATATACATGTTCTTTCCCCTATAGGTGAAGCAGATTCTCCTTTAGGGAAATTCATGTTGGTAGCCATGCAATCAAATCATGGTGCCCCTAGGATAGCATCCTCATGTTGGAGAGGAGATATGAAAAAGTCTTCTTTGTCGACATAGCTTTGAACATGAAGCCTCAAACTTCCCACTCAAGGGAGTAATGAAGGCTTGTTGTCCCTTGAAAGCTGTGTCAGTCGTTACAATATCTCCCATCTCAAAATCTTGAATGCCTAGCTTGGTGGCCAACTCCGTTGTTGATATGAAGTTGTGAATAGAGCTAAGGTCAAACAGGATGAAGGAATCATGCTCCCTTACCTTTCCCCGAGCATAGGAGAGAGACGATCTTTTGCAATGAGCATCCTCTTTTGGAGCTTCGATGGTGGAAGTCCTAGGAATCTCATTGCGAGCATTTTTCTTGGGGCAAGAATGATAGCCATGTCCTTGCTCCCCACACTTAAAACACTTATGGTCCTTGCAAAAAGCTTCAAGCTCTTTAGGAGAGAGTTTGTTTTGCCTTTGTAAACTCCCATCTCCTTGGAGTGATTGTTGTTGTTGTTGTTGTTACTGGAAGTGCCTTGGGAAGATTTTTGGGCATTGGTTTTCCCCTTTGCATCATTTTTGTCATTGTTTTCCATGGGCTTGACATTCTGTCTAGCCCCTTGTTGGAAAATTGATGTGTGAAGCAACCATGGTGTGATGGATTACTTGGATGATAGAACTAGGCCGTTGAGAGTTGATGTATTCGGCCATCTCTTCAAGTAATCCCGCACAAAATTGCTGCTTTTGCTCGATAAAGTCTATCTTTTGGAAGATAGTAGCCTTGAGATGTACCATCTTTTTTTTGCACAAAAAGGACTGGAGAGCAAAAGGTAGAGGAGCTAGGCCTCAGCATCCCTTTGTCAACCAATTCTTGTACTTGCATCATGATCTCCTCCTATTGAGCTTGAGAAACTTGATAGGGAGGCTTGCTAGGCAATGAGCTTCCTGGAAGGAGCTCAATGTGATGGTCATCATCCCCTCCCTTTGGAGGTAAGTCCATAGGGATATCATCGATGAACACAACTTGGAATCCTTTTAGAAAATTAGACAAGTCTAAATCTTCTTGATTCCTACCATTTACATTTGATGAAACATTCGGGTCTTTTAGGGACTCTTTGACAAAAATCATGTACGCAAAAACTGAGCTCTTCAATTATTTATCAAAAGGAGGAGGATCTATAAGTGGTATAATGCGACCACACTCACTAGCATCTATATACATGTTCTTTCCCCTATAGGTGAAGCAGATTCTCCTTTAGGGAAATTCATGTTGGTAGCCATGCGATCAAATCATGGTGCCCCTAGGATAGCATCCTCATGTTGGAGAGGAGATATGAAAAAGTCTTCTTTGTCGACATAGCTTTGAACATGAAGCCTCAAACTTCCCACTCAAGGGAGTAATGAAGGCTTGTTGTCCCTTGAAAGCTGTGTCAGTCATTACAATATCTCCCATCTCAAAATCTTGAATGCCTAGCTTGGTGGCCAACTCCGTTGTTGATATGAAGTTGTGAATAGAGCTAAGGTCAAACAGGATGAAGGAATCATGCTCCCTTACCTTTCCCCGAGCATAGGAGAGAGACGATCTTTTGCAATGAGCATCCTCTTTTGGAGCTTCGATGGTGGAAGCCCTAGGAATCTCATTGCAAGCATTTTTCTTGGGGCAAGAATGATAGCCATTTCCTTGCTCCCCACACTTAAAACACTTATGGTCCTTGCAAAAAGCTTCAAGCTCTTTAGGAGAGAGTTTGTTTTGCCTTTGTAAACTCCCATCTCCTTGGAGTGATTGTTGTTGTTGTTGTTGTTACTGGAAGTGCCTTGGGAAGATTTTTGGGCATTGGTTTTCCCCTTTGCATCATTTTTGTCATTGTTTTCCATGGGCTTGACATTCTGTCTAGCCCCTTGTTGGAAAATTGATGTGTGAAGCAACCATGGTGTGATGGATTACTTCGATGATAGAACTAGGCCGTTGAGAGTTGATGTATTCGGCCATCTCTTCAAGTAATCCCGCACAAAATTGCTGCTTTTTCTCGATAAAGTCTATCTTTTGGAAGATAGTAGCCTTGAGATGTAACTCCCAAAACTTGTCTACATATTTGTGGATAGATTCATGAGAGAGAAGCTTCAAAATGCAACATTTGGTGAGCACTTTGTCCTTTGCATCACTTGCAAGGAATTGCTTCATGATAGAAACTCGTAGAGTTGTCCATGTCTATGGCCCGCTTCTCCGTTGCCACGAAGGCTAGCCCACCATTGATGAGCCAATTTTTGGAAGTACATAGCTGCATGGTGTAGCTTGGAGGACTCCGTGAAGCCCTCATCTCCAAAGGCTGCATCAAATTGCTGGATGAAGGCCGATACTTTGTTGGTGGCGCCAAAGGTGCCATCATAGGTGAGAAAAGAGATACTCTTTCCTCCCTCTTTGAATTTCTTGAGCTTTTGTGACCTTCATCATGCAGGGTATGATTTGCAATGTTTTCCCCTCTTGTATTCTCTAGGAGAATAGCCATAGCTTTTGTGAGAAGAGGAGAAAGGTGAAGAATAAGGACAAGAGGGTGATCTCTTTCTTGCCCTTTTCTTCCTTTGTTTCCTCTCTTCCCTTTCAGAGTGACGAGGAGAAGGACCGTGTGTTGATCTTTTCCTCTTGGGAGGAGTTGGCGATCGTCTAGACCGCCGTCTTTGTGGAGCCACATCTTTAGAGGAACTTAAAGTTTCATTGCTTTCTTGCTCTTTGGATTGTTCCTCTTGTATGGGAGAGAGTCTTCTTTTGGGGGTCTCTTCAAGAGGCCTCCTAAGCTCGTCTCTCCTCTTGGAGAGGAAGGGAAATCCCATAAGTGTGAAGTTGTTTAGTAACTTTGGCTTGCAAAGCAGGACTGCCCATAGCTTGCTGCAACCTATGATATTATTGACAAAAATGTTCATTAAACTTATGTGTTTACTTAGTGTATGATTTTGGCAATTCAAAACCTTAGTTGCTACTCTTCTTAGCCTTTGAAAATAAGCACTTAAGTATCTACACGCACGACTCGAAGTGGTTAATTATAGAGAGTAGTGGAGTGGGTCTAACATAGAAGAGTTTCCAATCAGGGGAGTAACTAAGATGTCTTCTCCCTTGATAGATCCATCTGCTTTTAATGTATCTCCCCTCTCGTGGGCTTGTATGCCTAGCTTGGTGGTCAATTTCGTGGATATGAAGTTGTGAGTTGAACTAGGGTCAAACAAAATAAAGGCATCATGCTCTTGCATCTTTCCCCAAGCATAGGAAAGGAGAAATCCTTGGCAATGAGCATCCTCTTTTGGAGCTTCAAACATAGAGGCTCTAGGAGTCTCATTGCGGGCAATTCTCTTGGGGCAAGGACGATAACCATGGCCGTGATCCCCACACTTAAAACATTTTTGGTCCTTACAAAAAGCTTCTAGAACTTTAGGAGAGAGTTTATATTTACCTTTGTAAACTCCCTTCTCCTTGGACCGATTGTTGTTGTTGTTGTTGAAATGGCCTTGGTAAGAATTTTGGACATTGGTTTTCCTCTTGGCATCACTTTTGTCTTTATTTTCCATGGGCTTGACATCCATCTAGTCCCTTGTTGGAAATTGATGCACAAAGCAACCATGGTGTGGTGGATTACTTCGGTGATAGAACCAGGCCGTTCAGAGTTAACATCCTCGACCATTTCTTTGGGTAATCCTCCACACAATTGTTGCTTTTTCTCAGCAAAGTTTATCTTTCGAAAGACAATAGCCTTGAGATATAAATCCCAAAACTTGTCCACATATTTGTGGATAGACTCATGAGAGAGAAGCTTCTAACTCCACCATTTGGTAAGCACTTTGTCCTTTGCATCATTGGCAAGGAATTGCTTTATGATGGAAACTCGTATAGTTTTCCATGTCTTTGGGGCTTTACCATAGCCAGGAGGCTAGCCCACCATTGACGAGCCAATTTTTGGAAGTGCATAGCTACATGGTGTAGCTTGGAGGACTCCGTGAAGCCCTCGTCTCCAAAGGCCGCATCAAATTGTTGGATGAAGGCCAATACTTTGTCAGTAGCACCAAAGGTGCCATCATAGGTGAGAAAAGAGATACTCTTTCCTCCCTCTTTGAACTTCTTGAGCTTTTGTGACCTTTGCCATGCAGGGTAAGATTTGCGATGTCCTCCTCTCTTGTATTCTCTAGGAGAAAAACTATTGCTTTCCTCAGAAGAGGAGGAAGGTGAAGAAGCAGGAGAAGAGGGTGACCTCTTTCTTGTCCTTTTCTTCCTTTGTTTCCTCTCTCCCCTTTTTGAAGTAATTAGGAGAAGGGCTATGGATTGATTGTTTCCTCTTAAGAGGAGTTGGCAATTTTATAGTCTACCGTCTTCATGGAGCCACATCTTCGGAGGGATTCATTGCTTTCTCGTTCTTTGGATTCCTCCTCTCGTATGGGAGACAGTCTTGTTTTGGGGGTCTCATCAAGAGGCCTTCTAAGATCTCTCTCCTCTTGGAGAGGAAAGGAAATCCCATAAGTACAAAGTTGTTGAGTAACTTCGGCTTGCAAAGAGGGGTTGCCCATAGCTTGTTGCAACCTAGTAACAAGATAATTAACAAACATGGGGGCATCATCATTAGCACCTTCATGTGCAAAATCAAAGTTATCAATGTTCATTCTACTCGCTTGGTTATTGTTAGCCATGTTAATTAAACTTATGTGTTACTTAGTGTATGATTTGGCAATTCAAAACCTTAGTTGCTACTCCTCTTAGCCTTTGAAAATAAGCAATTAAGTATCTACATGCACGACTCAGAGTGGTTAATTATAGAGAGTAGTGGAGTGGGTCTAACATAGCAGAGTTGCCGAGGGATAGCTCCTTTTGGACTTCTTATGGCTCAGTAATGGTAATGTTGTAGGCAAGTCCAAAGCTCCCGAGGTGTGCACAATATCTCACATAGTGGGCTCAACAAAACCGATAATAGATCCCATTACCATTTACCCTAATATAATTAACAAAATCAATCATTTATAGGCTACTTAAAGGGCTCTCTTCTTAAGCAATAAAAGAGAAACCAAATGCTCTGATACCAATGTAATGGAAATGGCCTATTAACTTGGAGAGTGGCGGAAATTAGAGAAGTACTTTTATGAAGTTACTTTGTGAGCATAGCAGGTGAACTTAATTGATAGTAGCAACATAAATATAGAATTTAGTTAACTTGGCATGAACAATACTTTTTCAAGAGAGAGAGTTTAGAGAACCTGACAATAGTTGAGGACCTGATATATGTGGAGCCGGTCCCCCCTCCAATAGGCATTTGTAATATAATTTCTCCCATCAAGAGAGACTTGTTACAATACAATTTTTGTGTTCCTTGCGACCTAGGTGATGCAATGAAGATAGAAAGCTTCATGCATCACAATCATAACATAAAATTTGTGGAAATCATTAACTATCCCAAGACCTCAAACACCTTCGAAGGTGGAGAGAGCTAGCAGGGAATGAGGGTAGGGAAGAGGAAGAAGAAACATTTCTTAGGAGAAAGAATTAGTTCGTCACTTATCATTACTCTTCTTGTTAGCATACATAATAGCATAGTAATGAAGATGGAAAGCTTAAGCATTGAAGAATGACTCTTGGTTTGATTTGCATTCCATAGCCAAGAGTGTTGGTGTAGGCTCTCAACCTCTCTACTTGCTTGGAGAAGGAAAGGGAGCTCTTGCACTTTGCACAATACACAATAAGAGAGAGAGAGAGAGAGAGAGAGAGAGAGAGAGAGAGAGAGAGAGGGAGAGAGAGAGTATAACCCCCAAACATGCTTCTAGATTCCTTGGTCGACCCTCCCTTGTAGATCATGCTTGAAGCTCATTGGACCCCTCCAGGCCTAGCCAATCACAAGCAGGAGGCATTAAAAGCAACAAGGATAGTCTTGGGACAAGTGCCCCCCTTTCCGCTTTGAGAGAGAGGACGTGATAAATGAAAAAATAATCAATTAAATCTTCTAAATTATCATTGGACTCCTTGGGTGGCCAACCAATAGGCTTTAGGAACCTCATGAGGGCAACATGAGGAGGAACTTGACAAGTGTCCCTTTTGCTTTCTTTGTACCAAGCTTGCCTTGTGTGAGGGTGTGTGTGTTCTCTCTCATCCCCCCTCTGGTAGGGCTCACCCCCTCCTAGTAAGGATCATTTTTTACTTTTTCACACCTTATCCCAAGCACCTTAGTCCGCAAGAATGACAAATCACCTCAAGCCTGGGTAGTGTTCCCACAAGCATCTCAGACTCCCTAGCTGGCAAGCATGAAAAGCACCTCAAGCATCTTAGTCATCAAGCATGACAAGCACCTCAAGCACCTTAGTCATCAAGCACAACAAGCACCTCAAGCTTGGGTCAGGTTTCCACCTCAAGCTCAACCCTAGCTTACCTAAGGTCAAAGGACTTTTTAACGCTAACCTTTGGAGGTCTTTAATGAAGCTAACCCTAAAGTCTTCAAGCTCCATTAGCTAACCTTGATCTTTGACAGAACAAATTCTTCATGGCTGCTCCAACAAGAGTGGATGCTCAAAGAGTATATGAAATAGCCAGTTCTATTGAGAAAGACGACAAAGCTATGATTACATCTCTTGATGGACAGAAGACAGAGGTGATCATTACCCGTCAAATCATTGCGAATGCTCTGGGGCTACAAAATGAAGGCAACTCATTCAGAGAAAGAAGAGACAAAGTCAAGGTTTATTATCAACAAAAGAAGATTAATAAGACTTTTGAGGACTTAGCTGGTCCAAGAGCTACCAAGATCTGCAGGCTCTACAATCAATACTTTCATGTGTACAGCAGTAAGCAGCCTCAAAAGTACATCACACCTCCACATGTAGTAGCCACCACCATCACCTGGGCATTGAAGATTACTGTACCCAAAGAAGTAAACTACGCTCAGTATCCGCATGAGCAAGTGGTCGAAATAGGGACCGACAACCCAAAGTACATTAGAGGTGGAGAAATTCTAACAGAGATTGCATACAAATCCATTGGTGCACGCGGAAGGTGGCCAAAACCACCATCTCAAAATGAATGGTTAATATTGAAAGACGATGTAGAAGAGGAGCTCCCTGTGGCTGCAGCCCCTGCAATCGCAACTTGACTAAGGCAAAAGCTTGAAATGGTTCCAGAAGAAACTGACAAGAGCCACCAAAGAAGAAAGGTAAAGAAAATATGAAAAAGGAAGAAAAGCCAAACGAGACCAATAGTCAAAAAACGGCTCGCATTGAGAGACTGATTGAGCAATTCAAGGCTAATCGAGCGCTAAAAGGCAACTTTGAAGAATATTGGGTGCCAAGTCCATCCAAGATTGGGGGAATCTCCTTCATACCACTTGAAGACCAATTCAATCACTATATTCGGGCTTATGAAGAATACAAAAAGGTAGTTGAACAACAAAATCTAGAACCCTTCACTGCTGAAGAAATACAAAACATCAAGGAGAAACTAAAAGAATTGTGAGAAGTGCAAGAGGATCAAAAAGAGGAAGAGGAGAAGACAAAGGAGACTAAAAGAGAATAAAAGAGAGAAGTGCCACCATTGTCTCCTCCTACCACCATGGAAACTATACAAAAAGAGAAACTAAAAGAATTGTGAGAAGTGCAAGAGGATCAAAAAGAGGAAGAGGAGAAGACAAAGGAGACTAAAAGAGAATAAGCCACCATTGTCTCCTCCTACCACCATGGAAACTATACAAAGCCCCCACCCCTCTACATCCCAACCTGAACAGGCATTTGGATGTGCGCCATTGACAAAAGAGGGAAGACAGAAAATTTACAAGGATCTTCTTGAAGTGGGCTACACCTTTGCAGAAGCCACCCCAGCAGCATATGGCACAACAATCCCATCAGGAACAAGGAAAGAAGAAGAAAATAAAGAAGAAACAACAGATGAGAGATTTCAAGCCCGAGTTTCCCTTACTAGATTACATGAATCGGATCCCTCGCCGCCAAGAGCCCATTGAATGGATGCCGGCTCTATCAATACCTCAAGGGAGAGCACTTGAAAGGACATGGAAACCTCCACCAGTAGGTGTCTTGCTGAGCATGGGCCACCAAATCCCTTTGGTTGGACCTCTACAAAAGTCCACAACAAGGATCATAGTGGCGGAAAATGAAGATGATGTGAAAGCGGCACACCAACTCCTTGACAGAGTTTGAACCTGAACCCTCACTCTAGCAGAAGAAAATAGTATGCTCCGCACAAGAGAAGTAAATTTAACCAGAGAGCATGACACCTTGCAAAGCAAGTGATAGGGATATATGCACAAAGATGAAGCTGCTGAGAAGAAACAAGAAGTCAATGGAAAGTGCTGCAAGAAGTCAAGGCAGAGAGAGACAACCTCACTCTACAGATAGTTGAGATCTCTAAAGAGATAGAAACTCTGCAAGCAAGCAAGGAGAAAAGTGAAGAAGATCTAGAGTCAGCTCCTGACGAGATAATGGTATTCAAAGATAAATTAGCACTCCAAGAGCTTACCATACAGAGACTACAAGGAACTCCAAGAGCAGCCAGAGCCAGCACATGAATGGAAAGCTAGGCTACACAAGCCTTGGAAGATCAAATAGCAGCACTTCAATGGGAGTTGAGGTTGGAATAGAGATAGAGAGTGCATATGGCCAAAGGCTTCCTAGCAGCAAAGGAAAGATTGTGTGGACAACAACACAGGCTACAAAAAGAGAATGAGAAATTGACCAAGCAGCTAGAAGTACTACAAGAGCTCTTGTTGAGCATTGCTAAAGAAGCAACACAAAGAGAAAAAAAAGTGCAAAGGCAGTTTGAAAGCCTCAGGCAACAAGTGGAGTAGACTAGGGGCTGACTAATAGATCTGAGTCTGAGTGACACTGGAGTGCATACCCAGCAGAAGCCATTCAAACTCCTAGAAGGATTCAAAGAGCCAATGCTGGTGAATGTTCCACCAAAACCTTGAGAAGCAGAGCTTGCACTCACAACTAAAGAAGAAAATATATTAAAATGCTTATAAAAAATACAACTAAGGATAGTGCCCGAGCATCCATTGAGTGGGAAAAGAGGATGCTCCATTCCATAGGAACCCTGAAAATCACAAATGTGATCAGGGAGGAATAAATGCAACCGTAGCTACCATACCCACTGTTGCAATTCAAAGTATTAGCAATAAAGAAAAGGATACAGACAGAGGAGACAACACCACTCTTCAACGGCAATATCAAAGATGAATCAGTTTCTAAAAAGATAGTTGACTCACAACCGAGGTGGATTGTATGTTTGGTTGAAGCACCAAAGTCTATCAGAGATGACGTCTCTGTTTTCCCACTACCTAGAATGAGAAGATGATCAAAACATGTCAGCTTAATACAGAAACATCCTACATGGCTAAATTACCCTCAACTTCCAACACGTAAGGCAAGAGAGAGAGTAAGTTGCACTTATATGGTGAAAACCCTAATGAGCGCTATTAAGCTTTTTGCTGACTCTCTTGACCTGACATGTGTGATGCTCAAAAAAATTTGCAAGACCTTATTAGCTTGCATCAAAGTGTTTGCACCTTATGAAGCCACAGACTCCACTATGCTGTCAACAGGCGACACTATCACCAAGCTCTCTTATGATCTATCCACTCAACCATCACCACAAGTGCTACATCATTTCTACTAGCGAGTGATGTTTTTGCCAAGCTATCACATGCAAGCTTTTGAGGAAGATTTCTATATCGGGGTTTTTTAACCTATGACAACAAAATTTTTGGCCCAACAATCAACATCGGCAATATTAGGTATGAATCATACTTAAAGATGATCACACACCCGATTTCCACTAGAGACGAATCAACCAGACAACCTGCAAGAAGAAGAATCGTCATGTCAAGGATGACATGAACGTGGAGGGGGGGAGTGTTGACGCGGTTGAACACAGAAGAAGCCTTTCCCAACTTTTTGTATCACTTATTTTTTAGAAACAAAAGGACATTTTGTAATGGGTTAAGCGGCCAATATTCTTTGTGTGAGAACGAGCCTCTAAGGAGGAATTGTATATAAGCCAATTTTTGTAACCCTATGGAAGACTTTTGAATTAATCAAATCTCACATTTACTATGCGCTGTGTTTGAGAGAGAGAGAGAGAGAGGTTTCTTCTCTTCCCTACGCACTCTACGGAGCTTCCATTGCAAAAGTGACACCACCAATGCATTAGCAAAATTGAGGGATTCAATGCAATGCCAAGCTTGCACAATTCTAGTGTTGTCGTGAAGCGAGCTCCCACAAGCTTTCGGGTGAGTTTTGTTGCAAACCGTGTGTCAGATTGGTGGTTTCTTTATACTCGTGGATTCATGGCAAGTAGAGATACATATTAGGATCATACAAATCTAAAAGTGGTGACATGTATTTTGCTGCCTATTTTCATACGCGATTGTCGCACAGGGTGGTTCTAGGTAGGATGTCGAGTCAGAATCCATAGGGTAATGACCTCTTGATGAGAAGAGTATTTCCTATGAGTTTTGTGACTTTTCAAATGTGTTTGGTCTATTTTCAAATAGTGTGAGCATTGTAGGCTAAGTTGCATTCACAAGCGCATAGGACGTCTAGATTCGGTTTCCTTGAGTAGAGATTTTCTTGACACCCATATCCTTGTTTCCATGCGCCTACAGGTTGAGATTTGTCCTTGGCTACATAAATTTGTTGCTCTTGTTTTTGTTATGCTAGCGTATGCTTGCGGCGTATCCGCCAACAACCTCAAGCACCACCAATAAAAGCAGTAACCACAAGGGTAGACCTACCCAGAGTAGATCTGACAAGCACATCTACTAAGGGAGAGCTCCGTGATTTTGAAGCTACAGAGGAGACTCTTGATGCAAGAAAGGAGATTAGGAAATGGATATTGGAAGTGAAGGATCCCTCTCATAGAGAATACATGCACTATGATCTAAAGATACTAGAATCATGGGCCCTCTTACTGATCAATCTAGACAAAGTAGTATAGAATTTTAGCCATGAGATGATTCCTTTAATGTTCATGAAGCAAGAGGCCATCCTATGGAAGAAAACGTTATTGCCATCTCTTGAGCCAAGCATGAAGGGGGACTACAAATACGTACATGTGATTGTGGACCAAGTGCTAACCATATTGGAAACTCAATCTCTATGGTGAAGAAATGGTTTGAAAAGAGACCACATGATGAGACTTTCTTACGCAATTCACCCAAGCATCTCAAGATCAACTCAACCTTTTGTCCCATCAATAGAAGGTGACCTTGGGATAACTACTACAATTGGCAGAGTAAGGGGCCGTTGGTCTTGAACTACCCTATTCTATCAAATCCAAGCAACAAATTTCTACCCTTAGCGAACTATATGGTTCATACCTTACAGTCGGTGATAAAGCAAATGCACGATGTCCTAGATCTCACATGTCAAATGCTGATAAAGATTGCAAAAATGATTATCACTTGCATCATAGAATTCGAGGACATTGAAGCAGTGGAGCATCCATGGTAGATTTTCCTTGAGGGGACCAAATGCATAGCTTGGAATCTAGAAACAAAGATCCTCAATAGGAACATAATCATGGGAATGTTTACCAAAGTCATGTTCTTGGCCTTTCACAACATGAAACCATTTGAGGAGGCATACATGACAGGATTATTTGAGATGGATTCAACCATAATCTGATTCGCTCAAAAAGACTGTCGGCATGCCATATTGCCTATACAAGTGCAGTAATGAACAACATTTCAAGAAGTTGGAAATCTAAGTAGATATGGTAGTCTGTGCAAGGAGATTCCAAAGAATCACAAAGACTTTGAAAAAAAGAACATTCAACTACTAAAGACTCCAGCACATCAACCTGAAGACCAACTGTACTGCCAAAGGCAAAGACAAAGCTTGCACAAGGGCTTGCAATGACTAGGAAGGGGGGAATGTTGGAAAATGAATTAGACGAGTGTCCTCCTAGCCTACCACCACCTCATCATGTGCCACAAATTTTTGACGGCTCATCATTATTTTTCCAAAAAATCCTTGTAATTATATGAGAGCCTTTGATTTTAGCCAAATGATCTCTGAGCCAGCCTATGTAACATCTGAGTTGTAAAGTCCGAATTTGAGTTTGAGCCTTGTGAGTCGACCAGTTGCCAAGAGAAACCCTAGGTATAAAGCTTAATTTTTGTAAATGGGAAAGGAAACATTATCATTATCAAGAATTTTTGAAGTTTTGGAGTGTACGATTGAGAGTGGTTACTCTCATGCATTGTAATCAATTTTTCTTGTGGTTCACGACAAATACATGTTAGGGAGCTAACTAGCTATTTTGAGTGCTTTAATGAGTTATTTTTTGATGTTTTGAACATAGAAGAGTGTTTCTAGACCATAGGGCGACCATTTCAGATCGTTTTGTTGCAATTTTTAGGACTTTGATCCTGCTCAATTGTGATTTTGGTACCTTGTTGGATTGCAACCAGACTAGGTAGGATAGTGTCCCTAGGTGTAATGGACCTCCTCCTAAAGTTTTGTTGCATTTGGACCCTGTTTGAGTGCCAAAATGGCATGACGATTGAGAGCAGTGACATAGGATAGGCAGCTTGCTAAATTTGAGAGTGAAAGATTTTCTAGTGCTAGAGATGGCTTCATTCCGTATGTTCACTTCTTGAGGTTGACATCCTCAAAGAGTCTATGTGCGCTATCCTCGTCGCTTCCCTGAGTATTGACATTATGTTAGTACCAAATAGCTATGCTACAGACGTCCATCACTGCGACCCACTAACAAACTCATCTACCAAGCTCTCCATGTGCCAATAGGAAGCCACAACCTACTACACAAGACAAAGGGTATAGAAAATGACAAGCCATTTATCAAGCAGCAAGGACACAAACTTACCTACAAAGACCTCATCTACTCAGAAACCAAAATACCCATGCAACTAATCTCCCAACACCTAAAGGTTCAGAAGCCACCATGATACACAGAGCCCATTCTGCATGTGGCAATTGTGATGGCCATCATCCTGCAAAAAAGAAGAGTAATCAAGTGCGACTTGGAAAATTACATCTTGTAAAACCTAGTGGAAGTAAATCTGAAGGGTAGTAATAGAAACAAGACATACATGAATGCAAGGCCAATTTTGACGAGAATAACATATCAAGCTCTAGGAATGATTAATGATCTACCTGAAGCTAATTCTCAAGTAAATTTACTACACAAAGCTAAGCATGCAATGAGAATGGTGGGAAGTTCATCCACCACTCCTACAAAAAGAAGAACAAGGGGACAAAGCTCAAGAGCATGCACTCTTGACAATAAGGCCACAGAGTCAGAATTTGAGTTGGAGAAATCAGAGAAAAGCAAGATATCCCATTGGAGTACCAATCAACAAAAGAAGATGAAGTGGAGGTATCACTCATTAGAAAAAGAACACAGACTTATCAAATCCCTAAATTTTAAGCCTAGAGGTCTATGTAGGAAGCACAGAGGCTTTGAGAGGAGAGATTATCCAAGATAGAGGCAGAAATGAAGAAGGTGGAGGATACATCAGGATGCATCTCCATCAAAAGAGGATGATGTAGAGCTTGATAAAAATCTAGAAAAGATCAACGAAGAAAGACACCAAAGAGCTCAAGCAGATGTTAGATTGGTGGGATCTTTTTGTCAAAGAATCCACGCCATTCTCAAAAGAAAAGCTGACCAAAGAGAGTAGGAAGACTCCAAAAGACAAAAGATGATAGATTTAGAATCTCCCATGGACTCTCCAAGAATCCAGAGATCTATCCATTTAGAAATTTCTAAGTATATGGCTATGACAACAAAAGATGAGGAGACAAAGAAACATGTCTCTCCTAAACCACCATCCCCTCCTCCTATGGATCAAAATTAGAAGAAAACTAAATATCCAATGGGAAAGAAGGAGTCCGAGATGGAAAAGAAAGATCAAGATTGCATTGAAGAAGAACAAAGACAATCCAAAGAGAAAAGCAAAAAGGATCCTACAAAGACAGATCATGTTGCTGAGACTGCATAGCAAAGGGAAACACAAGCAAGAAGGAAGGTACCACGTGCCAAACAAGAGGACCCTAATAGAGTTTGATCTTACGAACACCTCAAGATGATCAAGCTCCAGTTTAAATGCCAAAGAGTGATCTCGTAGCTACGAACTCAAGATGTTGAAGATGCCAAGGAGGATACACTAAAGGCCAACCAAGAGATAGAGAGACTATAGCTGCAAGTCAGTAGCCTACAAGTGGACAAGGAGAAGCTCTAAGCTGATCAAAAAAAGAGATAAAGAAGATGTTGTTAGCATCAATTCATACTTAGAAAGACAAATTGAAGCTAACTCAGAGGTTCAATTGTAGCAACAGGCCATAGAAGAAGATCTGGAGGGGGAGAAAAAGAAATACTCCAAGTTGTGTGAGTCTTAAAACTTAGTAAAGTACACCCTCTCCATCCTCTTAGAAATCCAAGAAGTACTTACACATGCATCTACCTCTCAAGCACCTACTACAACTACTGAGGAAGTCAAAGCCTTGAAGATTGACCTTGAGCAGGAGAACCTACAACAATACTACTCATGACAGGATTGCTTGCAGCCACCAGCTCCCAAAGAGAACAGAAGATCAAAGGGCTTCAAGAGAAATTTGCCAAGACTAAATCCAATCTCTCTACTCAATCAGAGATACACAGTAAGGAACTCCTAACAGGGGCAGACATGGTGCATACCCTCAATGTGGTGATCACTCTCATGCGGGATGTACCAATCTCACCTGCCAAATGTTGTGCAAGATTGCAAAAATGATGCTTACATGCATACCCCATGCATAGAAGCCTTTTAAGACATTGGCAACGCTAAGCACCCATGGGAGGTGTTCCTAGAGGAAACATAAGGCATCAACTGGAACCTAGAAATCATATCCCCTCAAAGAATATTATTATGGGGATGCACACCAGCATCTTGATGTTCCTCCCATATCATTACATGAAAACCTATGAAGAGACCTTTATGATCGAGGTTTTTGACATGAATTCCACCATCTTCAACCCCCTTACCAAGGACCTGTAGGCCGAACATGTTTCTCACAAGATTACATTGCTAAACAATCCATTTAGGGATCGATCTATCAAGGCCAACATCATTGCTAGAGCTGCCAAGCTCAACAAGATCACCAAGACATTAGAGAGAAGAAAATTTGACCACTGAAGAGTAGTAAAGACTTGCACAAGGACATGCAATGGCTAGGAAGGGGGAAGTGTTTAGTCAATGCACCTGGCGGGCTCTCTTTAGCCAACCACACCTTGTCCACACTCCAGAATTTTGATGTAATCTATCCTAATTTTTTCAAAAAGCCTTGTAATTGAGTCCATGTAATTATGAGTTGAATGGTGTATACTTTGAGTTGTATTCTTTTGTCATGAGCCCAAAGCCATGTGAGCCAGCCGTAGGCTATTTGAAAATTCCTAGGTATAAAGCTAAAAAAACCCTTAGTTTGAACACCATTGTAATATTATCTTGAGGTTTTGAAGAGCTTTTGTACATACGACTGTGAGCACCTAGTCAACAGCAACTTGTAATCAATTTTTTCTTAAGATCTGGTAAACTAAATTTGATTCTGTGAAGTGCATTGTGTTCCTTGTCTCATGCTCTTGTAATTAATATAATCATTTCCGATTTTGTTGTCGTTTGCAACGTGTTAACTAATTTGATATCAATTAACAAAAGCTGCTAAAGGTCCGAGCCTTACGGACGCACATCAAAGATCAACATGAAGAAGCAATAAAGATTGGAGTTACACATTTTTCCCATTTTTCCAAAATGGTCATGTATTGTAAATTCTCGATTTATTTCAAGCCATTGTAATATTTTTAATGTGCTACGCGCTCAATGGGAGTTCCAAGCTATAAAGAACAGGTCAATTAGTGTGCCTAGGTTGCACATTCAGTAACTGATGAAGCCCTAAAGGCCTTGGGTGCTCGGACATTGCATATTTTACCCTAGGTATATAAGGCAATGTGTAGAAGAAATTAGGGTTCTCAAGCTCATTTGTTGAGACCACTCTTTGGTGAGAGCTCATGAGGTGTGTGGCTATGGAGTCCTTGAGCTTCTCCTTGCTCATGTGACTTGATTAACACTAATCAATGCTTAATTCTCTTTCACTAAGCCCCTCTCATACTTCTTGTGATTGCTAATGATGCTTTGATTAGCTAGATCATAACTAATTAGTGGTTAATCCCTCTCTAATCTTGTGTGATTGCCTCTTTTGCTTGTGTGTGCATGTAGGTTTCATTGAAGTGTGGTGCTCAATAGATATATCTGTGTGTGCTTGTGATTAGTGTGTTGCATGATAGGATAAGTTTGTGTGCATCTTGCAATTGTCAGTGTGTGTGATTGGGTTGATTTGAGGTGAAGGAAAGTGGATGTGGAGATTGCCAATCATTGTGGCTTAGCTCCTCCATAGGCCAAGAAGCTGACCTCATAGAGTCACCATTCGTGTTTCCATGATTAGCTCACTAATTGTGTAAGTGTTTCCATGTCCTAGCCAGGTAAGCTCATCTCTCCGCATTGATAATTTTGTTGGTCATTGGAGCTATGCCGATGGTACCCCCAACACCACTACGCATTTGTGAGCCTTATAGTGCTTAAATTACTATTTTTTGACATTTTACCCATAGGAGAGTGTTGTTAGACCTTAGGGCGACCTATCTGGACTATTTTGTTTGCAATTTTTTTGACGTGAATCATGATGAATTGGGATTTGGTACCTTTTTGGATGACCACTAGACTTTGTAGATTAGTGCCCTTATACCTAATATAGCTTCCCTTAAAGTTTTGTGATTATCCAAGTTCATTTAGTTGATAAAATGGCATGATAGCCTAGAGCAGCAAGATAGGATACAGGGAGATTTTTAGATAAGAGAGTGATGGTTTGCTTGTTGGGTTGGTAGGTTAGCTTGCTAGGTTCACTTCTTGAGGTTGACACCCTCAAAGAGTTTTTGTGCCCGATCCAAGTCACTTTTGTGAGTATTGATATTATGTTAGTTCCAGAGAGCATGCTACAAACGTGTGTCACGATGACCCGCTAACAAGCTCCCAAGTTATGGAAGTAAGTGATCATATCACTCCACAAAGTTCCTCCTTATAGACTTGCCTACTTATTGAAGATGAGGAATGGCCATCGATAAAACCAACTCTTGCTGCAAAGCCATAAACGAGGTAATAATAATGAGCAAAGAGACACCCTAGAGGATTGAAAGAGATAATAAGTCCAACAAGATTCTAAGAAATTCTTGATCAAGGAGAAGGAAAGAAAGGACATAGAAAAAGGTAAGATTATTGCATGAGACAAGAATGTATTGTGACTTATATAGAAGAGGGAACTAACGTAATCCAACAGTCAAACATGTATCTTATTGTTGAAGACTTACCACCTTTCTTTATTGTTATGAGCTTAGGACAACTCTTTCTTTTTGTTGGGGAGTTTGTAAGGGACTCCTTATAGCCCTACTCTTGACCAATGCATCTAACACATCATCTTAAGATAAAATAGCTTTATTTTGAATGGTGATGTTGATTCAAGAATAATCCTTGCAATTAAATAGTAATTAGTACGATTTAAGAATAGTTTTAGGAAAACTAGGACTAAATCAAAGCACCCAAGGGTTGAAAATTATTTGGTTGACTTCTTAATCCCTACAAAAAGTTTCATATTCAAGTCACACTCTCAAAAAAGAAAAAAAAATGGGGGAAGGGGGATGGTGATTTTGGACTCTCAAAGAGTACCCAAGACTCACTCATGGGAAGATGTTGGGACTACATCATGGGAATGTAGGCAATGCATGTAAAAACTAGCTTTTTCATCTCAAAATTTAGATATAAGTGAAAAGGAAATAGGTAGCTTGTAGAAGAAGTTTTGATAATAAGACAAGTGAAACAGGAGAAAAAAAGAAGATAAGTGAAAAGCACCTATCAAAAACCTCTTATCCAAAGAGCATAAAAGAAGACTTTTCTTCTCATTTTACACCTTATCTTCTCATTTTTCATGATTTAAGTTAGAGAGTAAGCTTGTGGAAGCCATAGACAAACCCCTTGCATACACATAGAATTCATAGCCAAACTTCTTATATACAGACACCCCACCTCTCCTCTCTCTTAGCTCCCATAGCTTGATCTCATTCTTCTCGTTACATTCTCTGTTGTGGGAGTGAATCACACCACCTATAAAGTGCATGCAACACTACCTAGATCAACATCAGGCCACATATTACACAATAGTCACATGGAAGCAATCTCTTTAGCTTGTTAGGCTGAGATCATCCCACACATACAACACTCTGGAAGGCCAAAAAACAAAAACCAAGAATCTCATTGCTCTCAACTACACCACCCAACCCGCATACACACATACGGAATAAAACTCATCAAATCATACAAGAATTGTACAAAACTTAAGGAACACCATCCCCTCACTAGGATATACTTGTCCCAAAGACTCTACACTCAAAATCCTCACTCCATACCCATCTGCAAAAACCGCATATAAAGACAGAACAAAATTTTGAAAGTGTCCAAAGCTGAAATCTATGACTACATATGCGTAGCTTATGTCACCACACATCTAATGACTACTTGCACATAGAAAACAGACATCATTTGATAGAATGACGACCAAAAATATTTCGTAGACGCATTAGCTCGTGTGCTCTATTTTGTGTGTAATGATTGGTGTTGTTGCATAGCTCTCTCCAAGCCTATCACAATGGTGCAGTCGTATCTCTAATACGATGAGCGAGCAGGGAGTGGCGTCAGGATGAAGCTCACACTCTCTCTCTTTCCCTCCCGAACACAGTCGATGGCAGCTCAAAACCTTCATTATAATAAAGTTATTTTTACAAAATGACCTAGGTACCTTATATACTAATGCTACTACCATAGGTTAAACCTAAAAAAAAGTTCAATGGGTCAAATGGCTTTGTATTTACAATCTAGAAGTGCCATCACACCGCGGCTTTTGTAGCTAGACTAGCTACTCATTACCCAATCTTGGATTGTTTTCAATTGTCGCATGAATGGTCTTCCTAGAATGATGTCATAGTTGTTCTTCTTGCCAAAGTCAACAATAGTAAAGGTATGCTCAGATTCAATTCCACAAGAAGTAACAACTACTTTTTCTAGTAGTCCTACGGACTTTTCCATGTGTCTATATGCAAGCTGCAGTTTCATCCTAGTAGCCCTCACTGCTGGTTTTTCCTATTGTTTTCATATCTCTTTTGTGGTGATGGCAACACCAACTCCATTGTCAAGGATTCCCATGGTTTTTACACCTTGGAATTCCAGAGGAAGAGTGGTGTTCCCATGTTCTTCCTCATAATACTCTCCGACCTTGTTTAAAGGCACTGGCCTAGTGTTTAGCTGAGACATTTCAATCTCTTTGATCCCTTCTTTCACTTGAGTTATTGGGGTTTTTACGCCAAATTTTTCTAAGAATTTTCCCACAGTAGTCCACATGTTTGGTCTTATTATGAGCAACTCAGCTATCATTTTTGTACCGGTGATTGGGGTAGATAGAATATCTATTAACCCTTTTGAATTGATGACCTTGTTGGAAGATAGCCGTTAAGATGGAAGTGCAATAGACTTGGCCTCATGCTTTCCCGTATAGGACGGTAGTGTTCTTAGCAAATGGGGTTGAGTGTCCATAGACTGTATAGATCCTTTGTATCCCCAATATGATTGCACTTCTAGACTCACTTGAGATCCAGTCTCAATTTCCTCTATTGGTGGAAGAAACACTCCTCTCCCATCATCAATGTGGTTTACTCATATGCTTAGCTCACTCGCTTCATTGGCCTCTCTGACTTGTTTCCACAGCTTGTCAAGACCATTTATTTCTTTGCAACCCTCAGGTATAGCTAGGTGGAATCCCTCGAAAGAGTTATCCATGAAATTCAACACTATCCTTGGTTCTAATGCTGGATCGTTGAGCTTTGGTACGTGCTTGTGACTGGAATCTGTCTCTATTCATTCCTGGTTAGGTAGGATTATTGGTGTAGGTGAGACAAGGATCACATCCTCGGGTTTTTCAACTGGTGGTTCTAGGAAAGCTTAGGGTGTTTGAATCATTTTCTGGCACATTTCAAGCCTTTGCTCTTCTAGTTCCTCATATGGAGATGTCATTCACCTTTGTTCTTGGGTTTGGTTGTTTTTGAGCTGTGTTTCATAGGCTTTCAAGAGGGCATCTACTGGCTCATTAACTTTTTCTACCAAGATTGATCCTCCTGAACTAGCACTTGTAGGCTCACTTTCCATAGATTGTTCTTTTGGAGGTTGAGATGTCTACGTAAGAGAAGGTGCAAACCTTTCCTCATGTTGTCTTATCTTCTCTTTAGTCTGGTAAGCTCCTTATCTAGGGATTTCTGCTCTCGTTCCCCATGTGCCTTCATCCTAGCTCATCCTAGCCTTTCTAGCTTTCCAACTATTCCGTTTGCTATTGGTTATTTGAGTAGGTGCATTGGTCTTTGGTTTACTAGCCTCTAGAATCACGTCAATTTCCATTTTCTCTATCTCAAGATTCTCATCCACTTCCTTTTGAGCTTGTGCTCTCGTAACTACTTGAATTGGTACGACATTTTGGTTTTGCGAGCTATTGGGTAGTTGAACGATTCATGAGACATTTGTTGTGATCTTTATGACTTGGTTTGGGTTTTTTGGACAGTTAGGGATCAAGTGAATGATGCCACAATCAAGACAATAGGCATTTACTTGAGTGATCTCTGTTTGCATTTACTTGAGTGATCTCTGTTTGATGACATCGTCTGACCAAGTGTTTGTCACAACTTTTGTGACAATCTCTCTCTGGTTGAGGAGCTTCTTCTTGCATTTCCACTTGGCTATAAACACGCTCTGACCTAGCTAAGCCACTATTCACGATGAATTGCAATGTCCTTTACTCCATCTCATATTTTCTTACTTCAGGTCAAAACATAGGAGGTGGAGTTTGTACCGGCCTCACCATTTCATATGTTTCTCTAATCTTCTGTCACTTCAAAGGGTAGTACCCGCTTTGGTGGTTCTAATACATTGTAGCTGGTACTATCACTTGTTTATTAGATTCTTCCATCATTGGTGTGTATCTCATGTCCATAGGCATTCTAGCACTTGGCAGTGGAGGTTGTTGTCCTAAGATAGGTTGTGGTCTCAAAACTCCTACTAGACCTGGCGCATTCCACGTAACGTATCTAGGTGGAGTAGCTGCTAGTAGGATAGGTTTTGCATACCTCTCCCTAGCATATTCCATGTTATAGTAGCACTCTTCCCTTGTATGGTTTGTCCATTTTCTCTTAATTTTGCACCACTTAGGCTCTTCCAAATTAGACCTTACAAGAGGAGTTAACCTCTTGACCATGTCGCTGATAAAATTTTCTTGATCGATAGGTGCTGTTGGATTTGGAATGGACTCACTCATCTTTGAATAACTATGCTGAGAGGATGTGTCATCCTCTTGACTCTTACAATACTTTTCTTTACATTCCTCACAATTATCCATCAAATAAAGAGCTTCTTTAATAAATTAATCTACCTTCAGGCTCCTTATCATATGCAGATCCTTTTGAAGACCCGCATATCTCATTCCCTGGATAAAGATCAACATCAATTGTGCTTATGTAGCTAGTTTGGCTCACAAATAGAACTTAACATATCTCTTGAGCCGTAATGCCACTATGTGCTTGAATCTATGAATTTGTAGGACCGTATTATGAGCTATGCCTTTATGCAAGAATTATTTGATGAATTATTCAAACAACTTGTTTAGAGTCTCAAAATTGCATCTTTCCACTGAGTCAAACCATGTAGCCACGTCATCTTCTAGAGTCTGTCTGAATCCCACAAACTATGTCGCAAAATCCAAAACTTCCTCTGCTCTAATTACTCTTCTACAAGCCGCTACGTAATCTCTCGGATCTTAATCTCTAGAGTATTTCCTATTTACCCATTTCTGGACTTGGGACGGTCTAACTCGTGGATTGTCTACAAGTATAACCATAGACTCTCCCAAGCCTTCTCTCATTTCAGGCCTTCTACCATGCCTAGGTTCTGCTTCGAAGGGATTGGTCGTTCTATTGGAGATTGGTCAATTAGGGAGATTCACTTAAGGAGGAATTTCTGCCATCTCTTTGATCATTTCGTCTCTTGTATTGCTCTAGGAGGGAATCCAGGTGGATCTACAAGTCTAACCATAGACTCTCCCAAGCCTTCTCTCATTTCAAGCCTTCTACCATGCCTAGGTTATTCTTCAAAGGGATTGGTCGTTCTATTGGAGATTGTTCCATTAGGGAGATTCACTTAAGGAGGCATGCTGCCATCTTTGTGATCATTTCATCTCTCATTATTGCTCTAGGAGGGAATCTAGGTGGCTCCCTCTTTGGAATTCTCGTAGGAATTCACGTGTTTGGTGGGGGTATTTGTGGTACTTCATTGACCAAATGTCCACATATTTCCAATGCAGTCTGTGGATTTGTGATTTTTATAACTCTGTATTCTCTTCCATACTTGTCAACAACTATAGATTTTCATTGACAACCGACTCTGTATATATCTAGACATATAAGAGCTTGTAATCCGTCAGCTCTTCTAGGTATGGCTCTGAGCACCTATACAAGTTGACCTCATTGTCGTCAATGTATCTATGCAGTCCTTCACTCTCATGATCTGTCATCCAAACTCTCTCAACAAAATTGGCCTTTATCAACTGCAAGTTTAGAAGGTCCATTATGGGCGAATGCTCCTCTATGGCCAGGATCCCGAAGCTTGTATAAGCTGATTTTGTATCTGAAGTAGACATGATTTTGTCTAGCTTGATGTAAGAAGACTTATTCCAATGTGTTCAAGTGCTTTGGTTAGGAAAGAGTCAAAACTATGTCCAAAACTACGACCATTTTGTCACAATTCTCTCATTTGTCACTTTTAGACACCCCTAACTTTTGGATGTGTTTTGAGGCCTTAAACGACGTTTTTTTAAACACACTGACCCACAATGAATGACTTGAAGGTTCTTTCATTGTTGTTCATGGGTCACACTGAATTTTGTAGAGCTACTCTAGAGCTTCATTTTGATTAAAAAAAAAGATTTTGAATCCGATATCGAGAGCTCGAGTTATGGCCAAAACAGTCTTCTATTACATTCAATCTTCCTATAGGTCAATTCTGGAGATTTTAGTGTGTCAATACTAGATGCATGCTTTGGTTCACTTATATGTGTCCAAATTTTGTTTTGGAATGATATTTGAGATTCTAGGGTCAAAAGAAAGCCCTTTGACTGGTCAAAGTTCCTGTCTGGCCTCAACTTGTGCCTGGAGACTTAATACACGTATGATGTCTCCTGACTCAAAATTGCTCCAAACTTTAAGTGTAGACCCTTCTTGATGTACTCTAACCACTCCAAGTCTCAATTTGTGATTCTGGTACTTTTAGACAGGTCTATCACTCTTTTTTTTCGTTTGGTTGCTTGCAACTTCCCTGGGAGGTTAGAAGCTAAAAGTGATCCAAATTGAATATAAGTTGGTCTTTAGGAAATGGAAAACACTTCTTTAAGCTCACATGTAAGTTTTGACCTCGAATTTGGGACATAAGACATCATACACGTATGATGTCTTTTATGGCAAATGAAGTGACTTTTATCCCCAAGACTCTTTATCACTCAAGCAACTTTCAACAACTTTTAGAATTAAATTTCAACACTTTTTGTGCAAGCTATGGTCAGTACAAGCATGAATCTTGCCCAATTTCTATCTTTTGGCACTTTTTTAGCCCAAATGTACTCCAAATGCAATGAAATTTTGGATAGGGACTTATTTTATGCTCTAGGATTATTGGCAATTGTATCATAGCGCACAACCCACCGACATAATGTCAATCCGGTGGATCAAAACTTGGCTAGTACATGGAGGCATCCATGCACCAAATGCGACGGATTGAGGACTGTAATGAGAGAGTAGGAGTTCGTGATTAGAGAAGAGGGAATGCAAGAAGAGATGGGAAGCTCTTTGTACACACACCTCAATCCATCACAACTCTCACAAGCTCAAGGACATGATGGTAATCTCTCACTAATGACTAACATTCACACACAAAATCATGCACACACAAGCATATGGAAGGCAAGATTAGAGAAAATGCAATGCCATTGCCTCGACACATACACTCTAATCGAGCACACACATGAATAAAGTGTACAACACATGAGGAAATTATCAAGAAGAGATAATAATTAGATAAAATTTCGACTAATAATCACAAATCTAATAATCACAACATATAGAGACATGGGAGAGAAGCATACAGAGACAAATAGCTTTGCATTATCAATCCAATGCTAGCTACAATGTGAGAGGGGTGCTCCATCTCCATAGCCACCTCTCTTCTCTACTCTCCACCCTAGCTCTCCAAAGAATGAGCGTCACATTGTAGAATTTGACATTTATACCTAGGGGTTTTTAAGAAGTGGCTGGCTGCCCAAATGTGCATAAAAGGCCTAGGCTCACATTGTAGAATTTGACATTTATACCTAGGGGTTTTAAAGAAGTGGCTGGCTGCCCAAATGTGCATAAAAGGCCTAGGCTCACAAATACAAGCTGGAACTCTCATAGTGCTTGTAGATACAATAAAGGTATGTATACACATGTGCACATACGTCAATGGAAGCACAATGCATGTCGTTGATGCTCCCCATCAACAAGGACACTAAAGTACACTCAGATGTTTGATTTGATCGAGATATGGCCTCTAAGACAGCATACGCGTTGTTGCACGTTATTTTGAGAACCTTGTTTGTTGTAAATTTGTACATATGGACACGACGCCCAATGTCAAAAGGGTGTGTGGGATTTTTTTTGTGGTTTTTTTAGCTTGATAGCAAGCACATGTACATGCAAGGCAAGTCAGTAGCATAACTTTAGATGTCGGGTTACTGTAAGTGCCCGTAAGTATGTTTTTTGAAGTGAGACTTGTATATAACTAAAACTCATGTAAAAAATTAAAAAAGTTCAACCAAATATCAAAAATTTTAGGTTTTAGCTCGTTGTGCCTCCTTGATGGTTTTGGATACAGTTTTTGCCCTCGCCTTACCTTCTCTACATGTAGTCGTACTGGGACAGCTTTCTGTTCATGTCAATTTTTCATGTAGCATCATGTAGATTCAATTTTGGTCATCTTCAGCTTTCTCTCCAATAATTTTTCAAGATTTCTTCCAAGCTTTAAAGTGCCCCAATTGGAGTTGTGCTCTTCAGGTTATGACTAGTTCTCTGTAAGGTTATGGCTATGGCAGCCTAGTGGCAAATTGTGTGAAGATAGATTGGGAGGGGATGTATCTATGAATTGTGCAATTGATGTTGAAATTGTGGGCTTGTGATGTTCAATATGAAAGGGAAATCCATTGTCTTTATGTGCATTGGTTGGCGTGTGTTGTAAATCCGTGCTTTGACAGGGTTTTGCTCCTATGTGCTATGGTTCTTTGGGTGGGTGTGTGCTTGTAAATTCCCAAGGGAGCATAGGCCTTTTGGTTGGGTTTTACTAAGAATGGTTTTAATATACTTTTTGGTGCTGAGGTTTAATTTTTAACGCTCTTGGGCTATAAAGCTATAGAGGTGTCCCACTTTTTCTTTTGCCCAACAACGTATGATGTCTTTTGGCTCAAATTTCAATTCTGCTTCTTCCCAAGGTGCCCCTTGATTCATACAACAAGAATATGTGCTCATAAAAAAATCTGGATGTCAAAATTACTCAAAATCACACTTTTTCACCTTTATCTTCTTGGATTTGCGAAAATCTCCTTAAATTCAAAGATATGTGTCCAAATGAGATGAAATTTTGCAAACAAGCTTAACACATCATTTGCAAACCTCCTGCATGGTAAAAAATGTAATTGTACTTTCAGATATCGTCTTGAGACATCATATGCGTATGATGTCTATGTGCTCAGAATTAGCTCAAACTTGGTCTCTAAGCTATTTTGTGGTGCTAAACAGCCTAGTATGCTCAGATGTCAACTTTGATCCTAAAATTTCCCTTTAGACATCACAAGCGTATAATGTCTATCTGGTCAGAATGAAGTGAAATTTACTCCAGAGGTCTCCCACCTCACAAGCGACTCATAGCAACTTTCAGAATTCAATTCCAACACTTTTTGTGCTAGATATGATCAATTCAGGCAATCACATTACCTAGATCTGTCTTGTGGCCCAAAAATGCTTCAAATTCAATGGAGTTTTGGCTATTTGCTTCTTAATTGCTCTAGATCACAAGGGTGCACTTAGATGTATCTTTTGACCTCAAATCTGGTCTCCAAGGACATCATACGCATATGATGTTTATCTGGTCATAATGGACTTCTGTTTCTATACACGGTGCTCCTTGATGAATACAACAAGAATATGTTCTCACAACAAATTTTGGATGTCAACATTGCACAAAATCACCACTTTTTGACAAGGAAATTCCCCGAAAGAGTAAAATACCCTCATTTCTCAATCTATAAGCCCAAATGAAATGAAATTTGGTGTATGTGCTAACACAACATGCAAAATAGGGGTGTAAAGTCAAAAGTGTATTTTTGCTGCCAAAATTATACGCATATGCTATCTGCTAATGGATTTTTGTCCAGAATTCATTCACAAGCATCCCCAAGTCTCCAATCACAAGTTTCTCTGTTTTTTTTTTCAGTTTTGAAACTCCGTGTTTTGTCTTTTGGGTACCACAGGTGGGTCAAAACACTAGTCTCAGGGTATACTCAGGGTAAAATATCCTTTTGAACACTCTGGTGCATTCAGATTTGTCAAATTTGGTCTCCAGATGCCTCTTGAGACAAATCATACGCGTATGATGTCCAAGTTTTCATCATTTAAATTTTTCTACACAAAACTCTTGCAAATGCCCTCTTATAAGCACAACATCAATCAATCATGAAAAAATGTAAATAGAAACCTGTTTATTATATTTTTACCCTCAAAATCAACTTTTCAAAGATCGTGAATGCAAACAAACACTTCAACAAATAAATCGGTGGATGAATAGCTCTATATCAGAATCGGATCACTTACCTAAAGCTACTCCTACACATCATATGGGGTTTTGCATTTATGAGTAGAAAAATGCTACACACAGCAAGCACTTTTATCACCTCACAAATCACTCAACCACCAACAACTACTCTAATCTACAACTAATAGTACAAATCCTAACTAAACCTCTCTAGTCGCAGACCCTTGGCAAGACACACGCTTCTTGGCTGTCCACTTGATATCAAAATATCCTCTTTCGGATCCACTTAAGAAAAATGCTTTCTTTATTCAAAAGTAAATTAAGAAACCATCACACGAGTGTTAGTAGGATTACCTACTCAAGTCCTTGTGCCCCCGGCAACGGCGCCAATGTTGTGGGAGCGAACGCACCACCTATAAAGTGCATGCAGCACTACCTAGATCAACATAATGTCAATCGAGGACACATATGACACGGTAGGTGTACATAGGCAATATCTTTATCTTGTCAGGCACACATTCAACACTCTGGAAGGCCAAATAAACCAAAGCCAAGAATCTCACTGCTCTCAACTACACCACCCAACCCACATACACACAAACAAAAGGAAACTCATCAAATCATACTAGAATTGTACGAAACTTAAGGAACACCATCCCCTCACTAGGATACACTTGTCTTAAAGTCTCTACACTCAAAATCCTCACTCCACACCCATCTGTAGAAAACACGTATGCAGACATAGAATTTTTTTGAAAGTGTCTGAAACTGAAATCTATGAGTACCTATGCGTAGCTTATGTCGCCATGAATCTAACGACTACTGGCATGTAGAAAACAAAAATTGTTTGATACACTTACAACCACAAATATCTCATAGAGGGGTTAGCACTTGTGCCTAGTTTCATGTGGAATGCTTGGCGTTGTTGTGTAGCTCTCTTTTAGCCTATCAAAATGGTGCAGTCGGATCTCCAATGCAATGAGCGAGCAGGGAGTGGTATCAGAATGAAGCTCATGCTCTCTCTCTTTCTCTCTCACACACAGTTGATGGCAACTCAAAACTTTGATTATGATAAAGTTCTTTTTACAAAATGACCTAGTTACCTAGTTACCATTGCAACCCGGCTTCTACAACTAGACTAGATACTCATCACAAATGATTTTTTAAACCATAATCTGCATCATTTTAGGACTCTCAAAAAATAAGACTTTGGTAGGAAAAGTGAGTTATGCCGTACTATTGACCCATGGGTCAACATTCTCCCATACCAAGCTATCTTTGGGTAGCTTAATTTGTGGAATTCAAATTGAAGGTGAAGAAGAAGAGGGTTTGATACCTCTTAAATGTCCTTCAACAATCTTCCAAGCAAGGATGAGTCTCTACCCGTACACATACTATGTGCTTTTCAATTCCAAATTAGGTTTCTCTCTCTCTCTCTCTCTCTCTCTCTCTCTCTCTATCTCTATCTTATCTTTTGTGAAAACCCCAAATCTTGAATCCTCTCTTTTCTTCTTGATTTAATCCTCTCCATGTAAGTAGAGGTATGTCTAGATCCCATCTTAAGGAAAAACTTGTTAATTGATAGCACTTCAATTGCATGAGCATTTTGCACCACACTAGCATGATCACTCATAGGAACTTCACATTATTTAAACCATCATTCATTAAACGTTCATGCTTTACTCTTACACAATCAATCAAGGGAATCTTTTGTTGGGGTGTGTGACAAACCACTCCACCAATTAGTGAGAGCCCCCTCTACTTTGAAAGCTTGCACTTTGACATCATCACTTACATCAGTAGATGCTCTCCCTCCACTCTATGAAATAATACTAAGCCACAATCTTGTATCCACCAACTCATATCCAATCAGTATCTGGGGATGGGAGTGGAGGGAGCTTACATGGGAGCTTTTCCTCAAACTTACTATATGGGGCAATATTTGCAACAAAAAATCTCTCAACACTTCAGACAAAGAGAGATTTTGAAGAGAGCTTTTTTTTTTTTCTAGCTTAACATGAAATTCTCCCTAAAAATTACAATATCAATTCAGCATGTAGCATGTTGTAGCTATAAAATATGCTCTACACTTTACCAGTACGAGGATAGATAGACTCAATTCACTATTTACATCAATGATTACCTTAAAACAAATCCAAATATAAAATCAACAATTACAATTTGTGCATGCATTTGCATTTTGCACTAGGAGATGTGATCAATACTAGTTTTTACAATTTTGTTTCATGTTTATGTGGCAACAATTGAAGACATGTAGTAGATCCTCACTTCTTAGTTTGTTTTGATGAATAAACATATTCTAGTTTAAATCCATGCCAAAATAGCAAAGAAAGATGTAGTAAATATGCTTGTAGGCTGTATATGGTCTACTTTGTGCCACTCGTTCTGCAAAGTCTCCACATGTACACATCAGGCTACTTGCAATATGGACCTCATACTTGTCGCCTTGGAATGGGGGAGTAGACGTCTCCACCATGAATTTTCACGTATGTATGCCTTTATGACAGTGTGCTACACAATATGGGCTTCCATGTTGATTGTTGACTCAATTCTCTTGGAGGCTTGAATAGATACTCATGGCCGTTAACGTACATTGTTGTTCTCCTTTATTGAAATCTTATCTAATTTGAAGCCTCACATCTCCAATGCCAGTAATTTGAAGTACTTATGTTTGTCCCCTTTTCCACTGGCCATATACTTGGGATACTTGTTGGGCATTGAGTGATATTGTTACATATTTGCCAGGTGTGCTCCACACTATCATTACAAAACCACATGAATTGTGCCTTTGAACGATTTTTGTGACCACTTTCATCCCCTCTCGCCCATGTGCGAATACCCCAAAATGATGGAGCAACAACACCTGCTCCCATGTTCTTTATATTTTTTTTACATTTACAGAGTCTGGATCCTAACCACCCTTGACATTGAACCCTGCTTCCCTTTGGTATTTTACAGATTTACCACATTGTCTTATGAATGTCACTCTCCACAATCACTAGACCTTTCTTTGACCACTTGATCGGTCTCTACAGTAGATGCTTGGAAACCTCTATGATTTTGTGGCATGTTCTGTGTGATATACTTTGGTCGATACGAAGCATTCTCCTCTGCATGCTCACTGTTGCTGCCTGATTTCTCTTTCTAGAAGCTAAAATATTATCCCACCCTATTGTTGGTTTCTGATAGAGTGGAGTATTACCGATCCCATCCTCAATCTCTCCAACAACAACAGCTAGCCCAGGTGCTCAACCTTGTTGTGCTCGACGTGCAAGTTTTTCAGTAGAAGGCCCATCACCCTGATACCTATCCTCAAAAAAGTCAGCATCTTGGCACTTTGAAGCAAAGTGTTTGATAGATCAAACACGCATGCATCGTACAAGCCTAGAATTTCTTTGTTTCCAGGGTACCGCATATGCCACCAGCTTAGCCAACAATCCATTTGCAACAAGTTATGGTCGGACACTTTTCCAAATGCCCACCAAGCTTGTATATTTGTATACAAGCTTGTTGCCTCTTCCTTGCTTCTTGCACGATGCCATAGATCACACATGTGCTTGTGGTCATCTTGAGAATTTTTATGCACGTATTGCATGGTGTGAATGTGCAAGCTTTGCTCTCAATGAAACAAACAAGAGCGCTCCCTTCCTTCCATAACATTGCCACGTCCTTCATTGGATATAGAGAGAACAACTTTCCAATTTGCTCCAGCTTCATCCGCCATGAATCCTCTAAAATAGTTTGGACGATGTCCACTCTCCAATAGCACCAAATTCATCATTTCCCAGAATAGGATCTGTGCTTCAGTGTCTTCTTCTTTCATCTTGAAGATGAAAATTGTCCTGAACATAAAAATGATCATTCAATACTATGAAAGAACAAAGGAGCAACAAGTTTTATTCATCCAGCCTTATGTAGGATCATAGATATGTGCTACCATTGTTGTCCACCCTACCACCCTTCATACGTGATCAAAGCAAACCGAGATTTTTTGCAAGTCTCCATTGCCGTCTTGTTGCATTCTATTTACCAACTTAACACCTGAGCCAGGGCCATCGATTGACATTTTGAACACATGGAAATGTTTGGTACGGTCTGTTGATTGCCTTGGAAATATCATACCGTGGAAACCTATAACCTTAGTGGTTCTTCAATCAAATCAATTGCAACTCTACACCGACTCCAATCCATGTAGTAGCTGCTTTTCACGTCCAATCCTTAAACATGAGAAAACATTACATATTAGCACATTGAACAAGCAAACAAGACTGCCAATTCATATAAAATGCATCTAAGCAACACTTTGAGTATGGATAAATGGTTGCATCTCATCCAATATAGAGAGGATATCTTTGCTATTAAGTTTCTCTCCGCTATCTTGAACCACCGCTCCCATTACCATTTGCTTGGCAAGACTCAGCTGCAAATGCCTTGGACCAACCGTTGTTGATTTAGACACCACACGAGACACAAGTTCTCTCATATGATGAATTAAAGATCATAAAACTCCCTTTGTGATAGGATGATTATGGTTTCTAACGTGGATAGACAACCTGGTTTATTTATATTTGGCCAGTAACTAATAGACATCACGGGAACACTCCCGAATCAAGATTGGACTCTGATTACAGTGGAAGCATTGTAGTGCTCCATTACCAGAGCTCAACATACCACTTGACGTAATTGCAGTTAGCAACTTACCTATCCAAGAAGTCTCATTAGGCCTTCTACTCATCGCATTGATTGAGCAAGAGTTTTTTTTGTAGATGAGATGTATAGCACATTTACTTCTCTTGATCAAAGTTGGGTACTTAATTCTAGAATGAACAGGCTTAACTCAACAATGTCATCGTACTTTTTCTCCATCCCAAACATCCTAGGGACCCCATCAAGTATAGCATCAAGCTCATAAACACAGTCCCCATTGTATAATTGTAAACCTAGAAATCATTTTGTTTAACTTGGAATACTTGTGCCTATTCAGTGCAATGTACTCTAGTGCACTCAGGGTTTTCTCCACCTGGTTTGAACTTGAAGTCTTTTCTTTGTTTTGCCTTTTTCCAATCCAATCAGCATCTTCCGTTGTTTGCCATAAAGCAGGATCTCAACCTTCATTGCTTTTGTCTGGGTTTTCAGTGACAAATCCTTCATTTTCATCCAAAGAGATGTCAGATAAGTCCACTATTGCTACACTTGATCTAGGCGTTTTATCCATATCCCTGTTTGTAACCAGCAAGAACTTTGTAGACAAGGTTGAATCCAACACATATTGAAAATGATGAGTCAATGTCACACCATCTTTAACCTCAGTTGTATGTCACCATCTGGTATAGAGATGATGAAAAATACCCTGCTATTTCTACTACCTCCATAATCCCCACGCTTCACCATAGCAAATCTTCCAAAAAATCCAACATCAATGGGTTACCACTAAGAGTATTCAAGAACAAAGTGACCTTGCATGTGGAGGAGGAATCCATCACTTTGTGTTTCTTCTAGATCTTTCCGGTTATTGAGATGTATTTTAGCTCATACCAACACCTATATTTATAGAAAAACTATCCACTTACATTCAACTATCTTCTCTATGTTATGGTTTGAAGCAAGAATATGTAATTTTTAGACTTCTATATGCTGCTCCAAGACTCTCCTTCATTCTCCCACCATGTCATTTTGATCAGTTCTCTCTATCCCTATCCATAAAAAGGAATTAATTTTAGGATTAAAAATTTGTGAATATAGAAAAAATCAAGATTCAATTTACATCTTTTTCAATAATTCTAGAAAGTTGGTTGGTTAACATGACATGAACCTTTACCCTAGGTCTAATAGAATGAAAGAATCTTGAATCCAAGCACTTTCCCAAGCATAGCACATTGGAGCTCCTTGTGGATTCATGCTATCATGTGAGAGATCTTTGGATGCTTATGGGTTATCATTTTTTTCTCCCTTGGAAGGTCACACATGACAACATTGACCCAATCCTCACAACTAGAAACAATTGTTCTCCTTATAACTTTCACATTCCTCAAGACAATACCTATTGTTTCCAGATAGAATCCCCTCTCTCTCTTCTTTCTCTTCCATTCTTGCCTTTTGAAATCCATGTGGGATCTATCTTCTGGGAACTTTCTCCTTTGTTAAGAATCTTGTGCACAAATTGTCACTGGGAGAAGATTTTTTGAGACAACCATAGCGAGGTGGTGAATGGTTTTTCAAGATAGTCTTGGTCATGTGTTTATACACATAAGCACAAATGTTGTCAAAAGGCTAGAACAAAATTGCACAAAAAGGTCAAGAGAAAGTGTCTTTGAGTTGCAAACTCAAAAACTTCTCACAAAATTTTGAAAAGCCTCTCCTCTTGCAACTCCAAGACATCTCCAAGATTTGAGAACATATCTTCATCATAGCGACCCTATACTCTTTCCAAGTTTGGTGTACCTTTCCATGAGCCTTAAGGCTAAACCACCATTGCAAAGAGCCTTTTGGGGGTACATTGCTACAAATCATAGACTGGTTTGTGAAGTGCGTAGATCCAAAGGTAGCTTTTTTTCTTTGTTGAAATTAAGGACTTTGTCGATGTTTTCATTCATTAAACAAACTCGATGCTCTTTTCATTCCCTACAAATGGCACTCTCTTTTCTAGGCAAGGTGAGCACCTTTGTGTTAAAAAACTTTTAAAAACCCTAAATTTTTAGCATTAAAAAATAAATTCCTCTCCCTCCCTCCCTCCCTCCCTCTCTCTCTCTCTCTCTCTCTCTCTCTCTCTCAAAAAGGTAAGCGCTAGGGCTTACCTTTTGTGTGTGTGTGTGTGTGTGTGTGTGTGTGTGAGAGAGAGAGAGAGAGAGAGAGAGAGAGAGAGAGGAAGGTAGAAGAATTTTTTTTCTTTAAATGATAGGGTTAAAGGTATGAAAAGCATGTTTTTTCAGGTTTTTTAATATCCTTTAAAAATTAAAATTAATCTCAAAATAATATTTAATCTCACAACCTTTTTAGCGTTATTAAATAATTTCCTCTCCCCCCCCCCCCCCCCTCTGTGTGTGTGTGTGTGTGTGTGTTTCTCCCTTGCGCTCACAAAAAGGTGAGTGCTAGGGAGAAATGGTGGGAGAGTGGGAGTTTTTCCCTTGCGCTCACAAAAAGGTGAGCGCTAGGGAGAAATGGTGGGAGAGTGGGAGGGACAAAGAGAGAGAGAGAGAGAGAGGGAGGGAGGGAGGGAGGGAGAGGAAATTAATTTATTTTTGAAGAGAGGGAGAGAAATTAGATATGAAGATGTTCTTTAAAGATTTTTAAATGCCTAAAAAAAGTTTTTTAATCTATTTCATCTCTCTCTCTCTCTCTCTCTCTCTCTCTCTCTCTCTCTCTCTCTCTCTCAAACAAGCTCTTCTTCTCCCTCCCACTCTCCCTCTCTCCCTTGCGCTCACAAAAAGGTAAACTACTAACCTAGCTAAACTAGCTCAACTAGCTAAACTACATGGTAGTAGATTGCCTCCTAGATGCTTTTCCGTTGTAGTATTGGAAGTATACGATGGCAAAGATGCCCATCTACCTCATGTTCCTTCAATGAACGATGAAATGGCTTCTCTTAAGAAAGTAGAGAAAAGCGTGGTTGCGTGACCAAAAAACAATCTAGTGATTATAATTTTCATCCCTATATATACAATGTTGTTTGATGTGTATAAGTATAGATCTTTAAGAGATCTACCAAATGTTTGTTGTTTTCATTGAGTTTTAATCAATATTACATTGTTCTTTAATTAGTGTCTCACCAAGTCTACAAGGAAAGAACAATAAGACAAGTCTACGTCTGCTAGTGTGACTATGCCAAAAAGCATATTAGCTAGTGCAATGCCATCTCCTCTTGCAACATCCAAAAAAACCAAAAAAGATTGCAAAAAGAAAAGTAAAAGTGCATGAAGGAACATCGTATGGATTTGTGGAGGAGAAATACAATTTTGACACGGAGATCAGTGATAGAGAAATGGAGGCGTATATGAGTGCGAGAGCAAATGCTAGAGGAGAATTCCCTATCAACGAGGACATTACATTACGCCAAGACATGTTATCAAAGAATTTGGGAAATTTAAAAGTAAGTAAGAGCATTTGAGTTTTATGAATTCTATGATGGTGTTTAAGATATTTTGGGGGCCGCAGGGTAGAGCACAAATATCCACTTCCTTGGGTTCCTCTGTGCCATTTGGTTAAGCTAGAGAAAGCCAGGCAAGTAAGCTAGGATACCAAGAGACTACAATTGTTGGCTGATACGTTCGTGTTGGAGGGGTATTATAATTTATGAGCCTAAAGGAAACTTCATATGCTCTCTCAATGCACCTAGACATCCTGCCATCAAAGTGGATGACAATATCAAAAAGACGTAATATTGTGGAATGCAATAAATGAAGAATTTGAGGCTGAGATCTGAGGCACTATTTGGAGCAACTTGTGCGAGAAAATATTGTACACTTGGGATGGAAACCATAGGCTCGCCGCTTGGATGGGAGTTCTAAAATATAGTAAGCTACATGTTAATTTTGTTAATTTCCTAGCATCTTCTGAATAACAATGAATGTGTGACCTCTCTTTCGATGTTAGGTGTTGCTTATGAAAAAGATGCCGAAGAGGGTGACATGGTAGAGGTTGATGAGCATGTGCATCATCCCCCTTGCAAGACAATTTACCTATTTTTCAAGTATTAATCAAAGATTAGGAACAAAGGTCATCATCCGCAAGCTAGCTACCCTTGGCTTGTTTGATAGCTATGCACAAAATTGTGTTCGTCACCTATACTCATGGGTAACCTACGCATGAACTATCAAGCCAAACCCTGCCCAGTTATTGTCCTACAAATGAGTCTTTGGAATGGCAGTTGGGAGCAATTGTTCACCATTGAATTTCTCAACGTGGATGCTGACATTCAAAATCCTAGAGCATAATGAGGACCATGCATCCACTTGTTGAGTGTCAAGGGAAGGCAATGAGCACCTCCTACTGATTGTGAGTGTATGTGCTTCACATGTAAGCCTTGCAAGTCTAAGGTATTTGCATCTACAATGACATGCATGCCCACAAACTTTTGCAAATGAGAGTCATAATAAGAGGGTGCATAGATGAGAGTTTTTCTTTTCTAAACTTTTGGACTCTAGCTTGTAGGCATTTAAGCGTTACAAAGGTTGGTTCACCACTTTTTTCTAGTTACCCGCAAGTTCTATATGTGCTTGCGGTCTTACTGACATGCTTCAAGGTTGAGTCTCTTGACGTCGTATAGCTCCACCAACAACCCAGCTACCTTGCAAGCCCCTCATATCTGCATTGTTCCATGTTACTTGTACGAGTCTCCACAATATGGATGCACATGCTCCCTCAAGTTTTTAGTGAGTCAATTATTAGATAAGATAAAATGATTATTAAGGTGAACATGAAGATAATGAGGAATGGTTTAGAACATCCACATGTTGACGAGTATAAACAATCTCTAATGTTTTCATGTAGGTCAGCTAATCTTTTGTGATTGAAGAGGTCTATATGTAAAATAGCTTCATAATCAATATTTTGTGATTAAGCGAGCCAACATGTAAAATAGCTTCATATATAAAATAACTATGAATTAAAATTCCCCATTGTGTGCATGCAATTATTACTACAATGTCATCACATTGCCAATGTTATAGAAAAGATAAGTTAGTAGATAACTTATGGTTACATCACACTTTGTACTAACACTCATACACTGCTTTTCCATGCCAAAGACCTATGGTAGATTATGCACTAATTCTCATAGACTAGTCACAATCAAACTTATTTTCACACATTTATGGTTGACAACAATGTACCTTCACGATAGGCTTGATGTATACCAAGAACCTAGGATAGGAAGTACATTAGCATCTTAACTAAAGGAGTTGATGATATGGTTTTTGAAAATTTTATTTCTTTCAAGGGGGAATGAACGAGAAGCAAACAAACATATAAAAGTGTACAAATAGAATGAAAAATGGGTTATAGCACCTTAATGCATAAGTAAAACATATGCTTTGATTTTAATAGAATCTTGCATGTGTCTACAAGAATCATAGGATAAGTTGTTAAGTATGGAGCCTCATTTACCCTTGTAATTTTCTATATTAAGAGCGCACATCTGTAAGGCCATCGTGTGTGAAGAAAAATTAATCGTCGAAATGAAAATTTTTACGGTCAAGACTTCGTTGGAATATTCTTTTTTGCCAAAATATTATGGTCGGATGGCGTCCGAAAAGTGGTCGAAAAATAGCCGATCGTTTGGCCGGTAGTCAATGGCCATTGGCCAATGGTCAAAAGTCAATGGCCGGTGGTCAGTGGCCAAATTCATTGGCTGGTGGCCGATTTCAAAGGCAAACTTTTCTTCTCAAGGTTGGCCACACATGGATGCATTGGAGAGTCCAATTTAGACTTGTCTACACAAGGGCGGCTACAAACGGTTGCCTCTCATGAGAGAGGACAACCCTTTTGGCCTATAAAAGAAGGCCATTTCTACACACATTTTAGAGTGTTAAGTTGATGCAACAAGGTGCGTGGGAGGTGGTGAGAGTGAAGCAAGGCGGGAGCTCTATGAAGGTATATTCCCTTTGTAACCTACTTCTTGTTTGAAGTACTAAAACCATTAAGTGGCTGCTTTCCCATGGATGTAATCCACATTGGGTGAACCAGGTATATCATGCTCTCTCTCTCTCTCTCTCTCTCTCTCTCTCTCTCTAATCTCTCGTGTGTGAAATTTGTCTCTCTGCATTAAGTAAGCTACTCAAATATCTATTTAGCTACATCCTATATCCTAACATAAGTTTCAGGTAGGTAAGAGTAGGATATTTTAGTAGCATTTTTTAGTTTCTTGAGAAGAGAAGAGAACTGTACATAGAAGTACATCAATGAAACAATTCCATTACCTCGGTATGCCTTGGAGTTATTGATCTCACAAGACTTTGGGGATGCTTCATTAATGTATTTTCCACAGCAAGAGAGTCTCCTTGTCAGAGAACCATTGTGATGTATCATGGGACATTGAGCGATGGTGATGAATCAAATCGAACCGCCATGATGTATCAAGTAGATGAATCATGTTAGCTTAGGAGTACACCATGACATGAACATATGAAGGAAATGAAAAATACATGAAGTCTTTGTAAAAACCCCAAGTTTGGCTTAAGGCGGCATTTGTTAGAGTAAGTCCAACTTGTGGCACCATATGGGAAAGCCCTCTAGCCACCTAGGAAAGATGATGCAACATCTCTAGCGAATGATTGTAAAGAACTAAGCTTATTTAAGAGGCTATTCTCTAATCAATCAAGTTCACTTTTGAATTCTATCATTTGTGTCTATACTCTACCCTAATGATCTTGCACTTTTCATAGCCTAACCTAATCTCCATCTCTCTAACCCTAATACCATGGTTAAGCTAAGGTTGCATCCTCCATAGCCTAATTCCACACCATCGGTGATTAGGGAAAGCACTTCCCAACAACATGGTGCATCATGCAACCTATAGTGGATAGTTGTCTCCATTCAATTTTCCATCAACAGAATACATCTTGAAAACATCATTGCTCTCATCGATAATGAAAGATTGAACCTAATATAGAAATGTCCAAATTGAGTAGAAATTGAATGGAAACCGTTTGTGCTATGTAGCGCAAACCATAGCAGATTTTCAAAGACCTTTTATGAAAAAATTTGTACTCAAAGAAATTTTGCATAAAAGGATGAAATTGCTTGTGTAGCACTTGTAGTAGTGGAAATGGAGGCCAAAATGAGCTTGAATCGATATTCTGAGCACACCAAGCACTATGAGCTTTCCCAAATTATTTATCAGCCCACTGATGCTCACCAATGATCACCCAAATGTGAGAAAGAGAGAAAAGGGGTGCTAGCAACTATGCTCGGTAGGATGCGACTTGCTTTGATACCGATTGTTGGGGTTAGGGGTGTAGGATTGCACACACAACTTGGAGATAGGCAAGAGTCTCAAGGCACACAATGGAGAATGTATTACCAAGTGTGAAAATACCAAATAAGATAGCCTTAGAGTGATGGGCGTATATACAAAGCACGGGGTACAAAAACCTCTTAGTGAGGGAAAAAGTGCCCCAGTGATCCTAAGTGTGTTCACACACATCACTACATATACATAGCAACAAAAAATTTCATAATCAACCTTCAATAATACCTTGGAATGCTTTTCGTTTTCTCCAAAGTTCCTCTTTAGCACATTGGTACTTCATTAAGTCAACATAAATTCCATCCAAAGAGGTGACAATAATACCTAATGCTTGCTTATTTTTGGCTTGGAATTGAGGCAATGTTTCTTTAGTCATAGCCTGTTTGTCAAGGTATCAGGCTCAATATTTGGTATGCTTGGATGACGTCTTGCCTACATTTATCATTGGCACAAGGTAGCAGTCACAAGAATCATTTCCAATGGTACATAACTAGACTTCATCAGCTTGGTATACCAATTGAAAGTGATGGCCCTTTGCCCCTAGAGCTCACTTACTAGTAGTTTCACATTGATCATTGTACATAGTTTTGTATTATGTTGTATTTACCACTTATGTTTTGTAGACATTATCATCATTTTAAGAAGTGAAGAAGAAGAAATAGCTTTTGGTGCCACATCCACCCCTTGGGATTTTTGAGAGGCATTTGCAACAATGATGAATTTTGGAAAATTTTGTGGAAGATTGTGTAGTTTAAGATTTTATTTAGGCCTTTGGACTCCGAACTGCAGCTAGACTTCCATTTTGGACACGTTTCAACCTTTGTTTGTGTGCAAGAATGCTAAGGGCCAAATTTAATAAGCCTCCAATTATGGTCTTGCTATAAGTGCAACTAGTGTTTTAATTTCACAAGTACTATATAGTAGTGTGAAACACTATATTGGATATTTGTATGCATATTGTGCTCACAAGTAGTGACATATACAAGCTGTTTTTGGTCCAGTATAAATTTTGTGCAGATTTGTGATTTTCAATGTACATGTTTAACATTAATGAATAAACCCAGGTAAGAAGCTGGACAAGAACACTTACATGCTTGAAAGTTCAAACATAGAAATGTTTTGATGGGAAAGGGTGTTGTGGATACATTGAGTGTAAAGAAAAAAAAGCAGCAATGTTGCTCAAGGGACAATCCTCATCCTCAATATGTGAAGGAGATTTAAATATTAGAAACAAGGAGATTGGGTCTCTATCAACCTAGAGGATATCATTCATAAATGGGAAAATACAGATGCCATATCCCCCAAGGACGCATGAAAAGTTTGGCCTCACTAGATGTGACCAAGAATAAGGCAAAGGAAGCTAAGGCTAAAAATAGAGCTCAAGGCTATTCAAAAAAAGACCTAGCTATTGATGATTTTGTTTTAAAGATTGAGGACGTATGTGAATCCCTTGCATCTATTGGTGTCATGGTTGATGCCAATGACAAGGTGGAAGCATCTCTGCATGGTTTAGGACCATCAAATAAGTAGTTTAAAACCTCTATTCATACTACCAAGAAAATAATCCGCGTTTTATAGATCTTGTGTCTTGCCTTTGAGCATGACAGTCCATGAAGAAGGCATCAAAACAACTAAGCAAGTACTAGCATGATTGAAAATGAGTTAAAAAGATTGCTTGTGATGTAGCCTAGTTTGAGAACTATGTCTACAAACACTATTTATCAAAATTCATTTGACAAATGTAGAGTGAAGTGTTTGACTGATGTATTGCTTGCACCCAACATTGCAAAGAACGTAGTTTCTATTTGGAAAATGGTTGAGTAGGTTTGTACACCATATTCAATTTAGATGGTCTATATGTGCAAGATTACAAGAAGAATGGAAGGCTCATTGCACAATCCAAGAAGATAGATAGAATATTCAAATTCAATGTAGATGCGCTTGAGATAAAAGCTATCGTTTTTTAACAAGGGTCAAGATTTTTTGCAAACATTGACATGTGGAATAAGCTTATTAGGCACACACATATGCAAAGGCTAAAAAATATCCAAAGTGAATATCTTGTGAGATGTTTTCCAGTGTAAGATGTTTAAAATTCACAAGGTTTGTGATGCTTATTAGTTTGGGAAGTAGACGTAAAGGTATCATTTCCTCATCAAAAGTTTGTAAGAAAAAACATCCTTAAGTTAGTGGGATCTAATGTATGGAGTCTTGCAAAGATTGCATTTATGAGTGGATGTAGATTCTATGTCAATTAACATGATGACCATACACAAAAATATGGGTTTATGTCATGAAGGTTAAATGTGAGGTGTTTACTCACTTTCAAAAAACAACAAACTGGGAAGTATGAATAGGTCTTGAGTTCAGATGGAGGGAAAGAGTACTTTCTACGGAGTTTAGTATTTGGTTTAAAAAGAATGGAATCTACACAAAAAAATTGTACACGGGTCTTGAGGTCATATGAGGGGAAGAGCACTTTCTAAGGACTTAAGTAGCTTTTAAAAAGGGATGGAATTCATCAACAACTTTTTAACACGTATACTCGACAAAAAAATGGTGTTGCTTAGTTGAACTATGGGTACATTGTAGAAGTTGAAAGGAAAAATGGTTAATGAGAAGAATATGCCTCATTTTCATTGAAATGAAGACATCTTCACGCAGTTACTTGCATTATGAAAAGGTCTCTCTGACACTGAGGAGAATTTTACTAATGTAAAACATGATTGGAACACCTTAAAAATATTATATGTATCACATGTGTACATGTGTTGGATAACCTACAAATAAAGTTTATCCAAAGGCTAAAAAAACGTGTGTTCATTGGCTATTCCCTTGAGCAAAAACGGTATACAACCCTATCACGTGTCAAGTGGGGGCAATCAAGGATTTGATTCTTGATGATTCAAAGAGTTGGTATGCCAATGTAAAAGATGAACTTGGGACTAATGTAAAGGATAATGTGGCTACTACAAACATATAAAAGCTGGTTTGCTAGTGTAAAAGATAAACTTGGGACTAATGTAAAGGAGAATGTGGATACTACAAACATGTAGGTGCGTAGTGACAGATTTTGAGTGGACCACAAGGGTCACCTCACTCAAGTAATGTTGAGAATACATGGAGTGGAAAAATATGCGAGTAAGTCGTCAAAATTAGTCACATGTGTGAGTAAGTTGTGCAAATTTGTCAAATGTGTCAAGGAAATGGAGAGAGAAAGTTGATGATGCCACAAATATGCCAAATTTGAGTGACGGTCATAGTGATGGTGATTCAAGTGTCTCAAAGCATAAGTTTTCATGAGAAGTTTGGTATAACCTCGGGGGGTTCACCGTTCAGTACCCCCTATATAACGTGCGTTCACGGGGTATAAAAAAAAACCCCTCTTTTAACATGTCTAAATGAATAAAACGACTCTTATTTTAGGAACTTTTTCCAAAATTGAATATAGAAGCCCCTTATTTTAATGTATCTCTATTAAATTGCCTAAATTTTTTGCATTTCAAAACCCCTCCTTTCGAACTCACATTATACATTAACATGATTACATAGTGCACTCCCTGAGGGTATAACTTTTGTGAAGGACCCGGGTGCAACAAGGATGAATCAAAAAAATAGGGTACTTGGCAATGATCTTGGACCACATAGACCTAGAAGAGTAAGGAATTCTATGCAGAGACTGACTTATGACAATTATGTGACTCGCCGTTGTGCATATATGGTAAAGATTGTGTGGGGTGTCGATCCTACCTTTTTTGCAAATGTGGTTGGATATCCAAAGTGGGATCAAGCTACGGATGAGGAAATGGTTGCTCTTGATACCAATGAGACATGGATTTGTTTTCATTGCCAAGAGAAAGGAATTTCATTTGTTGTAAATTTTCTTACAAGATGAAACATGATGCAAATGATTTGAATACAAATCTAGAGTGGTAGGAAACAGGTTATGCACAAACTTATGGAATGGAGTATGAGGAGATATTTAATATTATGGCTATTCTTTGTACATTATTGCAATAGTTTCAAAAAAAGGCTGGGTTTTCCATTAGACGAATGTAAGGAATTTATTTATTATAGGGAGACTTGCAAGAAGAGGTGTATATGAAGTGGCCACAAGGATATGATATGTAGGTTGAGAAAAGCACTTTATGGGCTAAATCAAGACTCCTAGAGCTTGTCATAGAAGAATTGTAGTCTATTGATTTTTGTATGGCCATTATAGATCATTTTCTAGATGTGCAAGAGAATGAGATAGGTATTGTGATCATATGCATTTGTGTGGTTGACTTGATTGTTGGTGGTGGAAATCATGACGCTAGAATTAAGTATGTAAAGAGTCTCTTAAAGAAATATTTTGACATGAAGTATTTGGGAGAACTACGATACTTTTTGGGCACTAAGATTATACAGACAGAAGCAAGCAATGGATATCACAACGGCATTATGTGTTGGATATGATGTCAAAGTATGCTATGGCTGATTGTAAGCCTATTTCTATGCCCTTGGATCAAAATTTGGAGGTGGGAGATGTGATGTGTTAAAAAATCCCTAATTTTTGGGTCTCTTTGGAAAGTGAAATAAATGGTTTTCCAAGTGCACATTAACTCCATCATTCATGACATGAAATGCTTGCTATATAATATTCTAGTGTTTTAATTGAAAACCAATACCATTTCCAATCTCTAATGGTTTGATGGACTTATGATTCAATTTTGATTTTTTTTTCTTTTTCTTGCCTTTTTGTGCTTTTCGATACTTTTGGGTAAAAAGGAAAGGTTGTACAAGGTGCACCCAAAAAATTGTTGATTGGAAGCCGATAGAGGGAAGGATAGAACTATGAAAGAGAAATGATATGGGCAAGGTCATGCTTCCTCAAGGATCTCCAATGGTCTTGTAGCTAGTAGATTTTTTCAAGGAAAATACCCAGGTGGTTCAAGGGATATATGACCACATAAGATATTGGAAGAAATGGGTGGGAATGTTAAGAGGCTCATTGAATGAGAGAAGTCAACTTCTCAAGAACAACAGTCTAATCACTCTCCTAGTTGAACCCCAAAGAGGCAAAGATATCCCTCAAGAAATAATCCTTCTTCCAAGAGTGGGAGAAGTAAAAGAGGTCACTTCCATCAAATGAGGAGAAGATCTCCGTTGCCATTACCAATTCCTCCTTCTTCCCACTCCCAAGAAGCTAGCTCTCATGAGTCTATGTCAAGTACAATGAAACTTTCTTTACGGCGATGCAAAAGGACATATCATGCGTGAAAGTGAGAAATCCAAGCTGTATTGTGTAGCTATGTACCTCCAAGTTTTTGCTCATCAATCATGGCTAGTATCTCTCCAAAGATGACACGCTTATGGCTTGGCATGGTCTTACGATCAAGAATGGAGAGTGGATTCAAAAGTATGAGGACACATTTTAGAATCACCATCTCAAAGTCACTATCTTCAAAAGAAGTGACTTCTCAAAGAAAAATCAACAATATTGTGTAGGACTTTTTGAGGATATGCGCACGTATGTTAATGCAAAAAATCCTAAGATGATCTGAGAAGTCATCTACAACTCCATGGTTACTACCAAAATATTCTATGTTAACAAGATGTCTTTTAAAGGTCCAAGAATGAGAAGGCTCCCTACAATGAGCACATTTTGCAAGATCACAGGGCAAAAGAAAAGAAGAAAGAGAAGGGCATAAACAAGGGGAAAAACAAGCTATCACTAGAGGAGGGGGGGGGGGGGGGGGGGGGGGGGGGGGGGGGGTGTCACTTAAAAGATTACATCGCATCGCATGGCTACTTTGTTAATTTTCCAAAAAAAAAAATTTACCATGGTATGCCAAGTTCAATAGTCTCTGATAAAGATCCACGTATGAGAAGTCTCTTTTGGAGGCATTGTTTAAAAACTGATCACATAATTTGATTTCTCTTTAGCATATCACCCTGAAATGGATGGCCAAAGTGAAGTCGCAAATTTGGCTATTCTTGATCATCTCAAAGTTGGTGAGAAGAACCAAGGTAATAAACGGGAGAATACTTACATTTAGTAGAGTTTTCATACAATAACATGATTCATACTTCTACAAGAAAGTCTCCATTTGAGATAATTGAAAACCACCCTAATCTTCCACATATCTTTAAAATGCATCAAAAGATATTTGCAGCTGATGAAAATGTATGTGACATTAAGATAGATTTTAAAAAGATAAAAGATTATATTTAATTGTCACGATAGTAGCAAAAATGAGCTATTGATAATCATAGAAACCTTTAGAGTTTAAGAAAGAAAGATGGGTTTTTCTTAAATTCCCTAAGGCCCGATTATCTCAAAAGACGCGCTAAAACTAGTAAGGAAGACCCATAGGACATCAAAAGTTATCTGTTAAAATTGTTATGAGGTACTATAATCCATTTTAGATTTTGGAGAGAAACAATGATATAATACCTTATAGACTCAACTTTCCTAATCATTAACATATGCATAAAGCATTTTATACGAGCTACTTAAAAGGTTAAGGGTACACCTTCAATGGACCCCATTGAACGGGATCCTCCAGGGGTTTGATGAACAAGAAGAAATCCCTCAACTTGAGGAGATATCCTCAAACAAGAAGACAAAGTTCTACAAAGTGGAAAGATAATACATGGGTATTTGATTAAGTTCAAAAATTACCCACTTGAAGATGATAAATGGATACAAGAACCTCATCTAAAGGATTCTCTTATTTTATTGCAAGACTACAATTTCTTTCATGACTTAACTGTAAAGTAAGATATCAATATACAAAATTTTCAATGATTTAATGCAATGTTTACTTTCTTCCAATGCGCTTTCCTTTTTGTGTCACCAATGTTTTCAAGGAACAAGTTTTGCAATGACTATGTCACCAAAAATCGCTTTAGACTTTCCTAAGGGGAGTATACTTGCTTAAATGTGGATCACAAGAAAAAATGGTATATCTTCAACTTGATCTGTGGATAACTATGATTTTGAGGGAGGCGTATGTCATCAAATCAATTTTGATGTATAATAGACTTTATCATGGCTTTTTCCTCTTTATAAATGATTCAATGACTATACTAGAGAGAGAAAGCACATGTTGAAGGACAATGAGGCATGCAAGGAAGTACATTCATGGTTAAAGAATTTTTTGAATTTGACTATAATTGCAATGAAATTTTCCTAGGATTACACAAGAATTTTATGAGACCCAAACCACCAAAATATGGCTTAGCGTGGGTGGGAATTGGAGGTAAAGTAGGTAGAAGGGCATGAGGGCTTAGAACATTCATTTTCCTCTACAAAAATCCCAAAAGAGACTAAATCTGCATGTTTATACTCCCATAATTTGAACTCTTTCACCTCCTCTTAGAAATTCAAAGTTACTATTTGTGAAAAGGGGGGAAACACTGACTAAATCGGTTATGACTTGTTCATACGTGGTTGGATTTCAATTTATTTAAATTCAACATTTAGCTTTTTTCAAGCCATACAACTTTGTAGAAGAAGTCAAAAGATAATTTGGAGTTTATAGAGGTCATATAATAGGATTATAAAAAGCACTATCAAGAATACCCGAAATACAACTATTCTATAGAGATTCTTGCCAATCTCATAATCAAAGATTTATGAATTCTACTCCTTTCATGTGCAATACACATGGATTTATTATTTATTGATATTTTGACGAAGACGAGAAAGACATATGATGATCAAGGAAGCCACTAAGTTACTTGAGTCATGAAGATCTTAGCCTCCATGGTCCTATGTATACTCAAACATCTCTTTGTTGTAGAGTACTAAGAGCATGAGTAATGAAAAGCTATAAGGCCTTCGATGCATGAAATAAGGTGGTTCGGCCGTATAAAACGAAAACAAAAAAAGGAAGTGCAGGAGCAAGACTTCATTTTTTCCCTTTATAAGCATGCTAGTAATATGTATGTAAGTACAATGGTTGGTTATGCACCCAAAAATGTGGTATATGTCGGTGAATTTATTCTTAAAGAAAGCTAAACCTAACTAATATTTCAAGCATTGCATTGAATTGCAAATCACATAAGCATGGAGAAGCTCAAGACATTCATCACCATAGCCACACACTCTTGAGTTAGCTCTCTCCTCAAGACAATCTACACACAAAAAGAGCAAAATGTTATGTTTTGTGTGTTTTCACTTGGCTCATTGTATTATATACCTAGGGCTTCACTTATGTTTATTTCATGCATCGAAGGCCTTGTAGCTTCAAACTAGCTATACTTGCTACCTAAGCATATGAAATGATATTCACATTACAACTTGAAACTCTTGATGAGCCTACATTACTTTACATAAGGTTGCTTTGGTAAAAAAATGGAAGAATTTTACAGTAGATATATATATTGGAATTTATAATTGTTGAATCCTTGATACAAAAAAAATGGAAGAATAACAAGGTTACTTTGGTGAAAAAATGGAATAATATTGAAATTTATGATTGTTGAATCCTTGAGGCATAATTGCATCTGCATATCATCCATATCAGCTCTTTGTCTACCTTGGTGGTAAGCTTTTTTACTACATGTGTGTGAATTACTATCACCACCTTTAATTTTCAGTGTCCATCCCTATAGGTAGTGTTGAACAATGTTTATGGAGGCAAGAAGGCTTTTGAGGGCTTTGGATTTGTTTGCTTTGTGATAAGTTCTTGACATCCAAGACTTGAGAGTATCATTTATATGACTTAGATATTTACACACCCAAAATGTTGAAGGTTGTTGGTACATTGGGTGGATTTGAAAGAGATGAACAATATGAAGGCTACTATGTTTCTCGATATTTATTATGGTTGTGTACAATAGTAAAAATCAATACAATCATTATAAGCTAGGCTATTATGATTCTGAATATTTATTATGGTTGCTTTCAATAGGCCCTTGAAATTTGGATGACCAAAGTGAGAAGATCTTAGGAACAAAAAAAAGTATACTTGGTATAAGCACACGTATGTAGTACCATTAAGCATGTAAAGTAATAGTGAGATATACATTATTGATGTGATTTGCTCTACTAAGACGGTATTTACATAGTAGTAAATTTTTTGACAGAAGCTACTTTCAATGTGTCTATATTGGAATTTTGCTTGCCTATTATAGTCAACCTGATGTGCATGAGTGTAGGTCCAAACTCACAAGAGAGGTTTCATTTTCCATCTAGTGTGATTTCTCTATGGTTCTACGACATATTTGATCCCCTTGTTAACTCCGTTGTCTACATGATTCTCTAGATATGCCTTTGTACATGAACCTTTGGTGTTGACATATGCCTTGAGAGATGAATACTGTGTAAACTTTGACGGGGCTAGATAGCCATATCCATGTGTTCCCTTTGTGGAGTTCTTGTGCTTAAATTAATTTAATTGTTGGAATAAACCGTTTTTATTCCCTATGATGAAAATTTATTGAGCCGATAATATCAATGTAGCTAACCATCCTTAATATTGCATAAAATTTTGGAAACCATCTTTGTTTCATGTTGTTTACATGTTAGAAATAGAAGCCTTTGATTGTCAATGGTTTTTCTAAATTGACAAAACTTTACCCACTTTCTTGGTTGGACTTTCCTTGGTGCCTAATTTTCCTAGGATTCTCTGCATAGACTAGCCAAAGATGAATCAAACTCTTTCAACATATACACCCCACCTCATCAAAATGGAGGGTTCCTGCAATGAAACTAGATGTACTTTCACAAAATCAAAATTACTCGAACTACAAAAACATTCGGACTTTTTCTTAAATAGATCTATCCACACATACCTTGAGAAATTAGCAAGAAAAGTCATAAATATAGACCTCATCATCAGTTACATGCTACTGTGCAAGTCAAGTTTATCAATAATAGCATATCTTTGCAACTATGTTAGTGGCATGCAAACATGGAGATTAGGGAGGATAAAACACAAAACCATTCATGGAATTAACATGATGATCACTTAACTAACCACACAAAAGAGATTGGAGTAAAGTGCAAACACAAAATGATAACTAGATTGAATTGACAGTGACTTCAAAGAGGCTCATCATATAGAGCTACAGTAGGCATCTCATCTTGTATTATACATTCCATCATAAGAGGCTCCAAGTTATCCCAAATATACTAATGAACTTGTGGGTAGTCTTTTAGGCATTTTTATGAACCCTTCTACTAGGTCTAAGTGAGTCCACACTCTCTAAAAATACCCTCTAAAGCCCATAAACTTAACAACCCTTCCTTTGGGATTTAGACTATGATATCTCACAAATAGATGTAAAAAGACCAAGACCAAACTATTTCCAATAAAATACATTGAGAGGTAAAGGAAATAACAAAGCTAGAGAATGTCATCATAGCCAGAGTCATAAAAAATAAGAAGGTTGTTGCCAGATTTTTTTTCATCTTCTGCCAAACAAATTGATCTTCTAGGCCTCAAACTGCTACCGATATTGCCATTGTCTTTCTTAAAGCACTTGGAAGGAGGATGGCCCTTCTTTCCGCAAATGATACAAGCCTTCAATGTTAGGCAATCTTTGGCTATGTTTCCCTCTTTGCCAAACTTGAAACAAAACTAACTGCAAATGATCCTTCCTTAAAGTTGAGTCCCTCTTCTACTTGTTCTCCGCGAACTATAAAGAGTTTATCACATCCTGCAAATTGGGCGTTGGGTTCTCCTCCTCGATGATGGTAATTATTTGGTCAAAGCTAGATTTCAAGGCTCCTACTAGAATAGCAATCTTGTCCTCTTTTGGTACACCACAATTCATGTAGGTGAGTCATGTAGTCGTGCTTTTAAGGCGGTTGACAAGACTCCCATTAGACTCCATGTTTATCTTTTAGAGTTGCTTCTTCAAACTTACCCTAGTCTTCTTTCTTCGAGCCTAGAAGTTCTTTTCTAAGGCTTTCCTTGTAGATGATGAGGTTTCACAATCATCTATGAAATGTATATAATTGTCGTGCAATGATGTGATTATGATTCCTAGTGTTTGCTCATCCTTTGCTTGGTTTGTGCACTCATAACCTGTGTTTGCACTCGTGTCTTGTCACTCAAAGAGAGATCACTAATTGTTGGCTTGATTATTCCCCATAACCCCTTCTTCATTACATAACCCTTTAATTTAGTTTGACATGTGTGAAACCAAACCTCTTTAAACTTCTTCATCCCTTTCTCTTCCATTGTGCAATTAGAGGGGTCTTAGCTTAAGACTCTCAAAATTAGTGTCTATCCTCTTCACAAAAGCATGACCAAGACTAGATTATCCCCGTAGATGCATATAATGACATACATTTCAATTTAGTACTTGGTTTAAAAAAAATTCTATTTTAATCGTTTAAGATGAAAAGGGGAGAGAGAGAGAGAGAGAGAGAGACTTCGCCTTTTTGAAAGCACTTCAACGGCTTTGAAAGTGAGGCTCGCTTCCTGCGCTTTGCTTAGCTGAGAACTATATCAAAAGAGTACGAAGCTACCCTTGTAGGCTTGGGGCCTTTGGAAGGAGATAGGCCACGAGAGTGAGCCTTAAGCAAAAGAGCTTGAGCCTTAGGAGGCGCCTTGCTCACAAGAAGTCTTTAATAGACACAACTGATGCAATTGAGCCAACCTTAAAAGCGTAATGGCATTGGAATTTGAAGCCTCTTCAAAAGCTTATCAACTCATGAATTGCCTCCTATAGACCGCCTACAGACTGCCTTGAGCATTCACCAGATTTGAGCACGGTCTCTTGCATCCGCCCACGTTCTCCCACTGTAAAAGTCAAGTGTTGAACCCACGACACTTGAAAGCAATACCCTAATTATTCTAAGCTATACCAAGTTGCATGCATGCTTTGCTTGTGAAAAGAGCCTGAGAAAGGTGTAGTTGAAATCGGCTATGCAGAGTTGACCACACACACAATTTCTTAATGAGATGATTTAAGGGCTAATTAGCTCCAAAATCCAAGCTTGATGGCTTAAATGAGGGTGGTACAAAGGGAGGTATAACCATGATTAGTGAAGCAAAAGCTAAGAAAAACAAAAACTACACAATTTCTTTCTCTCTAATATGCACCCTAATGTGGGTAGTGGCACATGTCGTGTACGTATCTCATGAAGAGAGAGAAGTAATGAGAATGAAATTGAAGTGCAACCTATATACAAAATAAGTATGAATCAACCACGGTGACAATTTGCCACATCATCTAACATGAGACCTTAATTGAATGATTAAAAGACACTAATCACCACTAGTGATTTGTAAAGATTGACATTAGTCTTGTAATTGGACATTCAAGTGTCCTGAGACACAAAAGTGTCTTGTTTTCTTACCAAGTTTTGGCAATTTATTCGTCATGCTAGAAAAAAGTTTTTACACCTTGCTTCTACCATAGGTTGTTTATGAGGGAAAGAAAACATTGGATTTCTCTCCATGTGGTAAGTTTTAAATTGTAAATTTTAAAAAATTTCAAGCTTTTTTGCCAAAAAAATCACAAAATACTTAAATCTTTATGTAGAAATAACCTTTTTTTTGTTTATAAAAGCCAATTGTCAACGCTTAGTGTTACAAAACAACGAAATGCCCTTCAAAGACTAGTTTCCAAATAACTTGCAAGTCATATACATAATTGCATACTTGAGAATGTGCTAATGAAGAGCATAATTTTGGCCTTCCAAAGGTGCTCTTTTGAAATTGGGGTTATTCAATGCAATTTGACAACTACAAATGACTCTATATGTTGAAACCAAAAAACTATATTTTCTTTTGGCTCCCTAACTCGGTTAAATCTCATTACTTGAACCGTGTCTTGAATTTTTTGTTGTGTAAAATATCATGAAAATCTTGAGTCCTCCATAATAACATTAAAACCAAGGTTTTAGATGTCCTAACTATGTTTGTGCTATGCATTTTTGCACATTTAGTTGATCTACGCGAAAAGATTGATGTTATTTGAGGTTTTTAATGCTTATGTCTCAAGAATTAAAATATCAAAATCTTCTAATAAAGAATTTTGAAGATTAAAAATGATCCAATGATTGTTGCTTACCAAAGCACTTATGTTTTTCACCTTGAGTCTTCAATAGAGAAGGTAAGCAATGTACCACTTTTTAAAATGCACAAAATACATTAAAAAATAATAATTCTTTGTATACAATGATATGCTTGAAAAGGCCATATCAAACACATAGAACTTCCCATTATTTAATGTACTCTCAAGTAACTTTTTTGCACATGCAACGTGCAATTACCCACGTATAAGTTTCTACGTCTTTTCATTTTTTTTTGAGTTTATAAACTCGATTTCTTCAAATCATCAATTCCAATCTTAAAAGGGGTCCACTTGATGAGTATAGTTCTTGATCATGATAGCTTCTAAAATGCAAGGTTACATTTTTGAAAGACCCTCTACCTGACATATTTAAGTGTATCAAGAGGGTTTTCTTGAATACAATGTCTGATGCATGTATCATTTAATCAAAACTTATAAAAAAAAGGACATTGAAATGTCTTGTTTTGGTACCAAACTAGTGGTAAGGAAGAAAAAAAATAAAGAACCATTCATAGCATTAACATACTAATAACTTAATTAATCATACAATAGAGATTGGAAAAGAGTGTAAACAAGAAATGACAACTATATCGAATTGAAAGTGAGTTCAGAGTGCTCATTATATAAAGCTAGAGTAGCCATTTCTTTTGGCATCATACAGAACATCACAAGAGACTCCAAATCAACCCAAATCCAATAGAAAACTGGGCACTCTTGTAGACCTTTTTATGAATACTTTACTAAGCTCAAGTGAGTCTACATCCTCTAGAATTTCTCCTAATGAGTACCTACACACTTAAGATGTCTTTTCCACATGCTACCACTTAGTTCCTCCCACCTAAGCATCTCATTGACAAGAGATTATACATATTAAAGCATAAGATAAAGCCCATAAACCTAACAAAACATGCACCAAAGTAAGGAGGAGAGTAATGTTTAGAGCTTCCAAACAAGGTAAATGATGCTAGGCTAAATGCTAACAAACGTAGTCTTTGTCAAAAGCTCTTTTGGATTACAGTTGGTTGTAAATGGCCACTTTGCTATATTTTCATTCACTCACGATGTTTAACTATTAGAGAGAGAGAGAGAGAGAGAGAGAGAGAGAGAGAGAGAGGATGCTTAAAAAGAGGGCTTTGAAAGTAAAATTAGACCTAGAAGCACCATTACAAGGGTGAGCATTTGGCAATGCTTCTTTCTGTTTGGCCTGCCCGAAGGGCATAGCCATATTGTTGCTGTGCCTTTTCAGGCTAACTAAAATCACAAGGAAAAGGTATATTTCACGAAAATAATTGTTGGCGAACATACAATGTTATCACTAGCATGATTACTAAAGATTATCTTTTTTAAATACTTTGTGACGTAGACAAAAATCAAAGTCCAATTCTTGTTTATATGTTTCATTTGTTTGGAAGAGGATACATTTGTCATGGCCATGTTGTCATGGAAAGTGAGGGTCATTTTTTCCTGGCCACTTATGACAAAATTACCTTTGTGCTACTTGCAAGCACACAAGCACCACTTCTGCCCCAATATCTTCATCACATTCATGCCAATGATCATCGCATGGCAGGCCCCTGTGATTTCTCACTGGCTTTCCTTTGGGGTAAAGGCAGTGCGATTTGTTTCCAGTCATTACAAAGCTGCATTTTTGCATTGTAGAGTGCGTGCAGCCGCCACAGCTGTGGCTGTGTACCACCCCTTTGGCAACTTGTTTACATTAACTTAGCGTCATTCAAATTCCGCACGAGGCTGTCTGTTCAACGCTCTTCCGTGAATGATCCCAACTTCCAAATAGACCCCATTCTGTGATGAAATCAAAATCGAATTGTCAAAAGCTTGCTCATAATAATATACATGAAGACATTGAAGCCATTAGCCCCACTCATCACTTGAGGCGATCAAGACTGGTGACACTTCTCAAGGCATTGGAACCCCTCTTCCTCATATTCTTTTCGGCTAATCCACAGCTCTGGTGCATTCTGGAATGAGAACAAAGGATGCCAATAGAGTGGTTAGAAGGAAGAAAAAAGAAAGACTGGGGTGCTACCATTAAATAGCATAAACAGGAAGAGTAGCAGGAAGAAAAGAATACTCACCTTGATAATGCCAGCCAATACTGACCCTCCTAAGTATACCATGTGTTTTCTACGTGGTGGATCTTCAATTCTCAACTTCAGTTTCTGGGGAAGAAAAGGGTAGTGTTGTTAATCCTCATAACAAAGACTTGTACATCACCTAGTATTCACACCTCATAGCTGTCACAGATTACAGTAGAGATAACGCTTTCTGTTAATTCATCAGCGTTTCAGACACGAGCATATGATAGAACAGCATCAAGCTTAGTACCTTCAGTACGATGCATCAGCTACTAAAGAAATGAGATCTGCTAGTGCTTTATGTGTGAAAAATAACCTTGAGGCCTTGCTTGTTCCCCTTAAGAACAGTTTGGAGGTATAATTGTCGGATTTCTTTCTCCAACCTATTCACACAAAATAAGACTTATTTGTATTAGAGATAAAACACAACTATTCAAAGCTACTACCAACTCTAGCTCGGGTCCACTCTAACCACCAATTCAGAAGCATGCTTCATGTCTTTCTAGCAATGAAACAGGATGTTTGCTATCCTCGTGCATAAACAAGATAATGAAAGCCTCAGAAACCTCCCTATCACTCTCATAAGTCACTTTGGCGTTTCAAGGACATTGACAAATTACCAACCCCCCTTCCCTGAAGGTGGCACGACTCTATTGAGAAACAACTCCTGCACACATAGCTCATGGTAAAAATACAACAAAAACATACAAATGAGGCTGACTACAGAAAACGTGTAGTGCCCACAAATAATATAAAGAATAACCAAGAGTATCTCTTGGTTATTTAAACTGGTTTTACTAGGCCTAGCAGGTCTTCTCAAAACAACACTTTTCTACAAAAATCCTCTAGAGAGAGAAAATGATGCTCATATCTAGCCATTGGCTCAAACAGGGGCAACTCATCCCTAACCAAACTATCAGAAAGCAAGTTGTCTATGGAAAACTTAAGGAGCCTTTGTCTGTAATGGATTCTTTTCTTCGCCTCTCGCCTTGAATTCTCTTTCCTTGAAATCCGTCTGCCTAAAGAGCCTCCAAAATGACAACCTGCTCCTCTGACCTGACCTCAGCTCTACTGCCCGTTGCCTCTGTTCCTATGATGATGGCCATGCAGGGACTCCACAATTGACATTTGGTCCTTGCTCCGATGGACAAAACAGTGATCTAGGAGTCCAATCGAGAAAACACTTTACAATACATCTCCACCATGTGTAGAAGGTAAAGAAATAAATGAGATGTTGCTGTCCATGTTTCTCCCTTTCTCCTAAAACATATAGCATAAATTCAAGGAGAAGCCTAGGTAGCCTGAGTATCATGGCTCAGTGATGGTCCCATCAAGACTGCTCAGGTTCCTCCCTATCTTCTAAACCTATGGCATAAATTCCGGGAGAAGTATAGGCGGTCTGAGTATCACTGCAATCCTTATTCCATGTTTCCATCTGTCCATAAATCAGCCCTGCCAACATCCATGGGGCATTGTGCAAGATTTGCATTTGCCTCCTCAGGGGACTCGCCATGCACTCAAAAGCACCCTTTTCCCAAAGGGAATACATATGCAATCTTGAACAATAAAGGAGCGTGTGTTGCTTGTATATGGTTCTGTATCGTCTTGTTGGGATTCCGAGAGAATGGTTGCTAAAATCCTCAATCTCTCAACATACACACACACCCCCCCCTATCACACATCTCTCCGTTTTCAAGTACACACACATAAGTAAACAAAGACAACTCAATCCACACACACACACACACACACACACACACACACACACACACACACACACACACACACACGCATGCACATAAACATAGTAAGGATGGTGAAAGCTTGTAAAAGCAAGATGGTGACAAGATTGCAATACACAACATAGCATATGTTACAGGCTTGGACACTCCCAACGAGAAATAATAGCAAGACACGAACAAAAATTGCAAAATCATTGAGTTGAGAGAGAGAGAGAGAGAGACGACAGTCCAACACAGAACGGCGGAGTTCCGTCCCTAAGTGCACTGCCCCCAAAGATTGGCGTCCCTTTCGGTATTTCTTTATTATTGCTTTGCAACAGTGCAACTCCCGAGGGTCCAACTCTCTCTGAGACTTTGCGTCCAGATGCTCCGTGGACTAGTCGCCAGAAGGGCACTTATAAACATTACAAGGGATGCCCAAAAGTAGAGCCCCAAAAGCATTCAATCTAAAAGCATTTGCACCCCCAAAAGCATCTGTACCAAAAGCACCACGTAAAACTGCCCACAGCCAGCAGGGCACTTTGCGGAAATCCACAGAGCCTGCCACGGCCCACATGGCACTGTCAACGCAAATCACGGAATTTCGTACAGCTTGCCACACCGGCACAGTAACACAATTTCTGAAAATCCGTACGATCTGCAACGTCAGCATGTGAGTGCGATTTACGGAAATCAGGTCCAGACGTCAAGCTTTTGATACTTTGGGTCTAGGCCCCTCGGCTGGTGCTCCATAAGTCATTTAAGTTGCAAGGGGTTAGGTTTATAAAACCCCTTTGGCCCCATCGGCCATGTGTTGGATTAAGTTTCTCTTGTCCTCTCGTTCATTCCTCTTCAGTTGGGCACACCACGTCATCACTTTGTGACAACATAAGAGGGAGAGAGAGAATCTTGCAAATCAACGGCCTAAAGTCCTAGCCCTCAAACTCAACATAACTCTTTTGGAGTTGGGTATTTGATTTCTTGATTGAAACTAGATTGGTGCCAGAAATAAGAGGCCCCTCTTCACACTTGAGTTTGTTTGTAGTTCTCATCACTTATTGCATGACCGACAATGGGGATGGTTTTCATTATATATGCACACACTGAGCTTTGTAGGCTTAGTGAAAAAACATTTGAAAACACTTGTACTAAAATAAATAGCCGAGAGGGTTTATTGGTTTTATTGCTCAACGACGCTCCTCAATTTCCAATGTTCCAATCTACACAGCATCAACTTATTATTAAATTAAAAAGACGACAACAGTAATTAACCATTACACGCTCAATTCTCCCAATTTTAATGCTAATCACACGATAGAAGGGTGCCCAATATCGTAACATCGCTTCCACCAAGGATAACAATTGTCCTCAATTGCTCAATAGAGAATCAACTTGATTGTGAGTGATGGGAAGTGTAGAGAAGATCTGGAAAATTGTCGAAAAGCTTTTCAAGCATCCATTTGGCATCTTCTTTAGGGTGGCCCTTAAAGGTCAAGAGATTTCTATTGTAAATTGTACCAATGTGTGTAGTGGTGGTCTCATAATCAACTATTTGTGCAAAAATGAGTTGGTGAGGTGAGAATGTGAGAATGAGAGAGAGTAAAGAATGTTTGCAATATGAAAGGGTCTCTACGAGTGAGTGCATGTGTGTTTGAGGGGCAAAAGGGGAGGGGGGTATTGGTTGGGTTGTGCACAACAAGGCACGGCTACAAGGGCATGAAGAAATCGCTAGAGAGGGAGCGCAATACAACAACCAAGATCCAGGCTCCGACGGGAGGGTAGCATGGATGCTGGCAAGACTTGATTGAATAGAGGGCCAACAAGCAACGAGGATAAATAGGTGAGATGCAGCAAATGAGTGCAACAACTGTAGAATAAGGTTGGTTCTCTTTAGTGGGCAAGTGCAAGGAAGTTGTCTGAAGGTAGCTGTTTGAAATTGTGCACTTGGGTTGGATGTGGGTATCTGTCACAAGTTGGTGATGTGGCAGCTCCTAGGGGAATAGGGCCACTGAAGATCCCCAACAATGGACACCCTTTCGAGTGGGAAAACCCTGAAGAATGAAGACGTGGACAGATACCTGAGAATCGCAGAATTGCTAGTGTGGCATGACGTACGAACAAACCCTAAAACGTGGGCAGCCAAGTTGACGTGGCAGATGTACGGATCTCTGTAAAACGCGGAAGCAATTTTTGCGATGGAGTGAGGGTGGGAGTGGCTACTAAGTCCGGGGTCGCGACATGAAGATTCTTTAATGAACTTTCATGTACACTTTGGAAGCCAACTTGCTCTGTCTGCTCTTTGGTGGGGCATCACGTGCCGACAGAAAAGAACAAACTGAACAACTTTAAGCAC